>NC_086450.1:504545608-504780608 GCF_028390025.1 Pseudophryne corroboree
ATGCCGAGTCATATGGGTGGTAGTGGACCGTTTTAGCAAAATGGCCCATTTCATTGCTCTTCCCCGATTGCCATCTGCCCAGGGATTGGCAGACTTGTTCCTCCGCCATGTTTTCAGACTCCATGGCTTACCCACTGATATTGTTTCTGATCGGGGTCCACAATTCATTGCACAATTTTGGAAGTCTTTTTGTGCTTCATTAAAGATGAAGTTATCTTTAACGTCCGGCTATCATCCCCAATCCAATGGGCAGACTGAGCGAGTTAATCAATCTCTAAAACAATATTTGCGTTTGTACTCGGCCAAACTCCAAAATGACTGGTCGGAGTTTCTTCCATTGGCGGAGTTTGCTTATAATAATGCCTGTCATTCTTCCACCAATGTGTCTCCATTTTTTGCAGTTTTTGGTTTTCACCCCAGAGCTAATTCATTTTTTCAACATTCCTCTGTCTCCTCACTGGCCCTGACCTCTCATCTTAAACTTATTTGGAGAAAAGTGCACCTGGCTCTCAGAAAAGCGGCATTCCGGGAAAAAAGATTTTCTGACAGGCTCCGGCGGCCGTGCACTTTTAAAGTAGGAGATAAGGTGTGGTTGTCGACTCGCAACATTAAACTTCGACAAACCTCAGCCAGATTGGGTCCTAAATTTATTGGACCATTTCACATTATCAAAAAAGTCAATCCAGTTGCTTTCCGGTTACGTTTACCAAAAACTTTACGGATCGGAAATACCTTCCATTGCTCATTGCTGAAACCATATGTTTCGTCCAGTAGATTTCCTCGTAAAATATCTCAGGGGAGATCACCTATAAATGTACAGGGTCAGCAGGAGTTCTTGGTGAAGGTTCTCGATTCCAAGTTGTCCCGGGGTCGGCTTTATTTTTTGGTACATTGGAGAGGTTATGGGCCAGAGGAAAGGTCTTGGGTCCTGGATGAGGATCTTCATGCCCCGAGGCTCAAAAGGGCATTTTTTCGAGAATTTCCTCAGAAACCTGGCTTTAGGGGTTCCTTGACCCCTCCTCAAGGGGGGGGTACTGTTAGGCGCCGGGGTCCGCTCGTCGGTGCGGCCCGGCGCCTAGCAACCAGGGACGCCGTGCGCGTACAGCCGCCGGCTCCCTGGCAACGCTAGACGCCGGGCGCACGGAGCCGCTCTGACCCTAGCAACGGGGACGCCACGTTCGGGCCGCGTTCCCCGTTGCTGGGTCTGTTCTAATTGTATCATGATGTGCTGATTGTATCATGGTGTGCTGGCCGTGCAGCATGCAAGCTGCACGGCATTAATTGTGATGACCCAGTCTGGTTCCTGATTGGGGAGCTCACACTTATAAGCACCCTTTGGACTTCTCACAGACGCCAGTGATAGCTTCCTGTTTGCCTTTGTCAGTTGCAGAGAGTTTCCAGTCCTGCTCTATCCGGTTGTTCCTGTCCTCAGTGGTCCTGTACTCGGATATTTGTCATCTATTCCTGGAGTCTGACCGAGCACCTTTAACATCCTGTGGTGTTCGTGAGTCGCGGCGCAGCCGTGTGTTGCGGCTTGTCCGCTTACTGTTTATTATTTAGTTTATTTGTGTTCTGGAGCTTTTGCGGAGGATTCCGCTCCCACAGATCCACTCTGGTATCCAGCGGTGCTGGATAGGAGTAACGGATCAGTGGATCTTTGGTTGTCCTTTTCCCTGGCGGCTAGTCCGCACATACCTTGGTTTAAGTTAGTTAGCTTGTAACCCCTGGCCTGGTTGCTTAGTCAGAGGGCCCCTTGTTATCACCCTGTCTCGGATTTCCCTTTGTCTCCCATTAAGACCTGAGGGGGCATCGGGGTTGGGCAGACATAATCCGCCCTTCGAACGCGGCTGCCATGGGCTCAAGCAACCATAGTCTCGCAGGGGATTTCTGATAACACGGGCGAGACAACGGAGTTAGGGCGCCAGGGGTTACTAGGCTCTCCTGCTCCCACAACCAGCAAATCTTCCCAGTACTCAGACCTCTGCCATTAGATCTCCTCTGGTCTGGAGTACGGGAATCATAACATTATGTGGCATAACGTGAATAAGAGACACTACTGTGCAGTGTTATGTGATACTGTGTGGCATAATGTGAATAAGAGACTACTGTGCGGTGTAACGTGATACTGTGTGGCATAACGTGAATAAGAGACACTACTGTGCTGTGTAATGTGATACTGTGTGGCATAACGTGAATAAGAGACACTACTGTGTGGTGTAATGTTACACTGTGTGGCATAACGTGAATAAGAGACACTACTGTGCGGTGTAATGTGATACTGTGTGGCATAACGTGAATAAGAGACTACCGTGCGGTGTAATGTGATACTGTGTGGCATAACGTGAATAAGAGACACTACTGTGCGGTGTAATGTTATACTGTGTGGCATAACGTGAATAAGAGACACTACTGTGCGGTGTAATGTGATACTGTGTGGCATAACGTGAATAAGAGACACTACTGTGCAGTGTAATGTGATACTGTGTGGCATAACGTGAATAAGAGACACTACTGTGCTGTGTAATGTGATACTTTGTGGCATAACGTGAATAAGAGACACTACTGTGCAGTGTTATGTGATACTGTGTGACATAACGTGAATAAGAGACACTACTGTGCAGTGTAATGTGATACTGTGTGGCATAACGTGAATAAGTCCACGCCCTTTTTTTGATACACCCTCGCTATTTCAAATATGGGGGGGCACCAGCCCTTACTTTGCCAGGGGCGCTAAGACCCCTGATACACCGCTGGTATCATGTCATGTGAACATAGCACACTATGGTAAAGCGCACCAAACATTACAAATAATAGGTTTATATATTGTTTTCTTTTTCTATTTTTTTTTAACTTGTAGCTCTGTTCAAACTGCATGGATCACAGGGCTTGTAGATGCACGTGAACAAAGCGCACTAAGGTAAAGTGCACCAAACAGTACAATTTACAGCAGAGTACCGCACAGCATACAGCAGCTTGCCCCTATACACAGTCGCTATATACAGTACAGCCACTAGTCTGGAGTCTCTGGACATAGCACAGCCAATACAGCAGAGTACAGCACAGCATACAGCAGCTTGCCCCTATACACAGTCGCTATATACAGTACAGCCACTAGTCTGGAGTCTCTGGACATAGCACAGCCAATACAGCAGAGTACAGCACAGCATACAGAAGCTTGCCCCTATACACAGTCGCTATATACAGTACAGCCACTACTGAGTCTGGAGTCTCTGGACACAGCACAGCCAATACAGCAGAGTACAGCACAGCATACAGCAGCGTGCGAGCCCGCAAAGGGACAAATTTCACCAAATTTGGGTTAAAAAATGTTTAAAAACACAAAAATAAATAAATAATAATTTGTGTCTGACTTATGACCGTCTGACATTTGACCCTGTCTGACTTTTGACCCTGTCTGACTTTTGACTGTCGACCATATAGTGTCTAACTAATGACTGTCTATCTTTTAACTGTCTATGAGCTATACCACACCCCTAATACTCTAATTACAGCTATCCCTGGTGCTGCATCCCCAATGCCTGTGTGCCCATGGCAACTGCCTGTACTGCCTTCCCCTTGTCCCGGACTTCATTGGCAATAGATTCCTCCACTTAGTATTTATTACTTTGCCTGAAAGAAGCGCGGCAGATGATGAGATGCTGAAGGAGCAGGCTGTACCTGCCATGAGAAACTGTTTCTGGCTGCTTCTTGCCATATTCGGAGGATACTATAAATAAGGCAATTAGCCCATACAACAGGATTCTACCTTTAAACGTCAGTTCCCTGGCACAGTATACTTCATGAAGAGCAGCCATTGATTTAGCAGCAATCCACCTCGGTGGTCTGACCAGCTCACATAGTATCTTCAATGACGCCTCTGGCAGGTGCAGTGTCTCCGCCTGACCACGGCCTGCGTCTGTGTGCCTGGGAAGGCAGCCGCTTGTACCGACACATCCGCACACTCCATAATATACCCACTGAACGGACCATTTTTGCATGCACTATTAGTCCTGCACAACCTAAGAATGGCCGCCCGAAGTAAGATGTGCGAACCAGTGAATCTGTGTCAGAAGACGCAGTTGCTGGCAGATACATGCCCTGAAAACTAATGTGACACGCCTGAATTTTTGTCGCCACTCTCCGTTACATCCCCCAAACGGTCACCGTCCGTCAATCACCCTGCGTCTTAATCCTGTCTGCAGCCACCTTCGCGGCACATGCACAATGTGACCCAGATGCATGTGCAGTATTAAAACCATCGGCCAACTGCGTCCGAATTGTGCGCACATCTGAATCAGGCCGTTACCCCTTTCTGTTCTTCATGATGAAGCTCTTATTTAGAACGGAATCATGGAATCAATTAAAACACTTTATTTTGACACAGGTGGACTCCAATTATTTATGTGACCTCTGACAACAACTGATGTCAGCAGGAGTAATTACTTATGTAATTAATGTCTGCTTTTATTTTGAGGCAGTCAAGAAAATGTTTGAGTTTTTATGTGACACCACAGAGTATTTTATATTGTTGAGTGGTGCAATGTGGTTAGCGTGTCTCATGTTCTGGATCCACAGATATGTTGCAGTGTAGGTGTGCAGTGTTATACATTTTCTGTAGCATCGCTAGCATACAGTAACAGTAGGAAGTGGTTGTGGGTTACACTTGGGCAGAACATACAGTGTGTTACAGAGAGAGACCTCCGTCTCATCCCTACCATAGGTAAATACTGAGGCTTTTACCTGTGGGGGGGACACCGGAGGCACGCTATTTACACACACCGTTACATTCATCGCTATTGGCTGGGAGACTCAGCCGTGGTGGTGTGTAAACACAGCTATTAAACCTTCCTGGCCAAACATGATTAAAACTGCGATACGCAAAGAGCCTTTGGGGGTACTGAGGTGGCGTAACTTCATCCCAATCGCCCAGAGGAAATATATATGTTGGTGACCCCCTCCCCCGTGCTGACTGTTCAACTTCGAAAAATGGACGACGCGCCCATGACAACACTAGGAGCAATTCAGTGAACTTCATAAAATACTAAGAGCATTTTAGTGACTGCTATACAATACTAAGAGCATTTTAGTGACTGCTTCACAATACTAAGAGTATATTAACAATACAGAAAGCATTTTATTGTGACCACCATACAACACTAAAAGCATTTTAGTGACCGCCATACAATACTAAGAGCATTTCAGTGACTGACAGACAATACAGATAGCATTTTTGTGACTGTCCTACAATATCATCTCATTCTTTCTTTCTTTCTTTCTTTCTTTCTTTCTTTCTTTCTTTCTTTCTTTTTCTCTTTCTTTTCTTTTCTTTCTCTCCTGCTCCCCCAAAGTAGTGACACCGGCTGTGTGCAGAGTCAGTTTTATTGTTGGGGGCCCCCTCACCTTGTTGCCCTGAGGCCCACACTAGCCTTAATCGGGCCCTGGCACCCCCCATGTCGGCAGCCTCAACAACCCCCTCTCCCCCTGCGTCTCTGTAAAATATCAGCGGCCCAAACCCCCGCTCCCTGTCTAAAGCTGATTCACTTACCTGATTTCTGCTTGTGCCTCCTCATGGAAGCAGCTCAGCGGCGGCAGGCTCCTCACTTCTGAAAATAAAGTTATTGTGTCAGGTCACGGTGATGCCGGTGAAGGGACTTCCCTGCCCCTTTGGTGGCACAAGCATGGAGGCGGGACCCGGTCACAGTCAGAGGGGGGCAGCAGTTGCTAGAGCATATTGCCGGAGGTAGCGTCATAGGGGAAGTTGCAGCTGCGGGCGCTTATTGCTAGGGGATGGCGAAAGCTGGGACAATGGAGGAGAGGCGCCCCCTTCAGGGATGGGGCCCGGCGGCAACCGCCTCCATTTTCTCTGCTAGTTACAGCAGGAGCTGATTGGCTGGTTCTTTATCTCCCTCCCAGTGTTCATAAATCTCACCCTATATCTTATATTTGTCTTTAAACCAGGCATAAACTAGAGATGTGCGATGACCCCTGTGTTTTTGGTTTGGATTTTGCCTCTGGATTCATATTCGTGTTTTGGTTTTGCAAAACCACCCTGAAGTGTTTTAAAATGAACTAAAAACATTTTTTGAAAACAGCAAAAATCATGTAATGTTTGCAATCCAAAACCGGATGATGAATTATGGACGGGGATTATTTTGTCTCTGTTTTACTTCGTGAAGTGTTGGAAGATGCGCCATACATGGGGATGACCATTAGACTGTAGGGTATAATTAATTGTGCTGGGTGAGATCCCGATGGAGAATCTCTTCAGGCCCCCTTGCTTCATAATAAGGTCTTCTCCTTTTGCTTCTTCCAGCAGTTTATCAAAAGTGATCTTAGGATAAAGAAGGTTCAATAAATCTAAAAAAATATATAATGCAAAGATCTCATCCCTCGCCCTAACGCAAATCTATTGTTAGACCAAGGGCAGGGACATAACTAGGGGGGGCTAAGGGGGCATGCGCCCCGGGTGCAGGATTTGAGGGGGCGCCAAGGAGTTACAGAGGAGCAGGTTTTTTTTTCCCCAAACTGGCAGTGCTGTGCTGCTCCAGTGAGACAGTAGACAGCTCCCGGGGCAATGTCTCTGACCCACCTGTCTGACTGCAGCTGGCTCCAATACCTCCAGTACCTGGGATCTCTCCTATGTCGGCTACTGTCTTAAACTCTCTTCTTTGCCATGCAGTGCTGCGACTAGCGTGCAGTGCACTGTACAAGCTATAGAAGCGCACTGTGCTCCCAATTAGCAGTATCAACCTCCGCTTTGCCTCCCAGATGGGGGGATTAGGTGTAGTGATGTAGTGTACCATATAGGGTATGTAGTGTAGTAATGTATTGCAGTATATAGGGGCATGTAGTGCACTGATGTGGTGTAGCATATAAGGGGATGTAGTGTAGTGATGTAGTGTAGCATATAGGGTATGTAGTGCAGTGCATAGGGGCATGTAGTGTAGTGATGTAGTTCAGCGTGTAGGGTATGTAGTATAGTGATGTAGTGCATTGAATAGAGGAATGTAGTGCACTGATGAAGTAACATAGTAATTGAGGTTGAATAGAGGCAAATTGCCTATTGTGTTCAACCCGTATTAAGTTGTGATGATTCAACATACCCGCTGAATAATGTTTTTTGACTAGATAACTACTATAACTCATACTACCCCCGGATTAACCATGTAGATACAGTTTGAGTACCCCTTATCCAAAATTCAAAATCCCACATTTTTGGGTCCCCTACTGAGATAATGACATATATATTATATATTATGTGTATATATAGATATATTATATAGATATATAGTATAATGTACATATATATGTCATTATCTCAGTAGGGGAACAAAAAATGTGTGATTTTGAATTCTGGATAAGGGATACTCAACCTTTATTTTAAATATTATAACCTTGGATATAATTTTCATTCAGAAATGTATCTATTCCTTTTTTAAATCCATTTACAGAGTCCGCCATTACCACCTTCCTTGGCAGGGAATTCCACATCCTGATTGCCCTAACAGTGAAGAACCCTTTCCTCCGTTGAGTTCTGAACTTTCTCTCCTCCAGTCGCAGCGAGTGCACACGTGTCCTAAACTGTGTTCTTTTAATAAATAATTCCTCTGATAACTCTTTGTGATGTCCCTTTACATGTCTGAAGATATTAATAATATCTCCTCTTAGGCGCCTCTTTTCTAGTGTATACATATACATGTTATGATATAGTGCAATGTATGGAGACTCACAGAGGAGCATGTAGTTGAACACGCTGGCGAGGCATGTGACGCATAGGGCATGTGAGGCACATAGGGGAATATTGTCCAATAGTGTCCCCTTTTTTCAAATTTTTTGATAATCTGATTATTTTAGTCTGATAGAGTTTGTTTTGCAGTGGGGGTTTTTTTTTGAGGGGGGGCATCGGGGGTTGCCCCGGGTGACGAAAATCCTAGTTCCGGCCATGCCAAGGGGTCTATTTAGTAACAGAAAAAAGCCCTTTCCCCGGTGTTTTCACCAGATAAAGGGCTTATTGATAGGTTAACCTACTGTACATCTCCGATTTCTCCACTGCTCACCTAGGGGGTAATTCAGACCTGATCGTAGCAGCAAATTTGTTAGCAGTTGGACAAAACCAAACCATGGCCCTCATTCCGAGTTGATCGCTAGATGCCGATTTTCGCATTTCTGCTACTAAGGCAAAAATCGGCATTTCTGCGCATGCGTATGGTCCGCAATGCGCACGCACGGCGTTCTTTTACTACATTCTTAGTACTTTTACTCACGCCCGAACTAAGCTTTCCAGTCGCTGTAAACGCTGCAGAGTGATGGACAGGAAGTGGGTGTTTCTGGGCGGAAACTGGCTGTTTTCGGGGAGTGTAGGGAAAAACGTAGGCGTCACAGATAAAAACGCAGGAGTGGTTGGAGAAACGGGGGAGTGGCTGGCCGAACGCAGGGCGTGTTTGTGACGTCAAACCAGGAACTAAACGGACTGAGGTGATCGCAATCTAGGAGTAGGTCTGGAGCTACTCAGAAACTGCAGGGAAATGTGTAGTAGCAGAAATGCTAACCTTTCGTTAGCAATTCTGCTAAGCTAAGATACACTCCCAGAGGGGGTCATTCCGAGTTGTTTGCTCGTTATTTTTTTCTTGCAACGGAGCGATTAGTCGCTAATGCGCATGCGCAATGTCCGCAGTGCGACTGCGCCAAGTAAATTTGCTATGCAGTTAGGTATTTTACTCACGGCATTACAAGGTTTTTTCTTCGTTCTGGTGATCGTAATGTGATTGACAGGAAGTGGGTGTTTCTGGGCGGAAACTGGCCGTTTTATGGGTGTGTGTGAAAAAACGCTACCGTTTCTGGGCAAAACGCGGGAGTGGCTGGAGAAACGGAGGAGTGTCTGGGCGAACGCTGGGAGTGTTTGTGACGTCAAACCAGGAACGAAACTGACTGAACTGATCGCAGATGCCGAGTAAGTGTGGAGCTACTCAGAAACTGCTAAGAAGTGTCTATTCGCAATTCTGCTAATCTTTCGATCGCAATTTTGATAAGCTAAGATTCACTCCCAGTAGGCGGCGGCTTAGCGTGTGCAAAGCTGCTAAAAGCAGCTAGCGAGCGAACAAATCGGAATGACCCCCAGAGTGCGGCGGCCTAGCGTGTGCAATGCTGCTAAAAGCAGCTAGCGAGCGAACAACTCGGAATGAGGGCCATGGGCAGTGTAGGTGGGGCAGATGTAACATGTGCAGAAAGAGTTAGATTTGGGTGGGTTATATTGTTTCTGTGCAGGGTAAATACTGGCTGCTTTATTACTACACTGCAATTTAGATTTCAGTTGGAACACACCCCACCCAAATCTAACTCTCTCTGCACATGTTACATCTGCCTCCCCTGCAGTGCACATGGGCCCTCATTCTGAGTTGATCGTAGCTAGGCTAAATTTAGCACAGCTACGATCATCTTCCCAGACATGCGGGGGGACGCCCAGCACAGGGCTAGTCCTCCCCGCATGTCAGGCCGCCCCCTTCCCCCCCTTCTTTGTACTTGGGTAGCTCCCAGCCTGCACAGCTTCTGCGGCTGTCCGGGAGTTACTCGTCGCTGCCCCGGATCGCAGCGGCTGCGTGTGACGTCACACAGCCGCTGTGGCTCGCCCCCAGCACGGACCGACTACGCCTGTGTTGGCCTGACCGCGCCCCAAAAACGGTGGCCAAATGCCGCCGTGCCGCCCCCTCCTGCCCAGCGACCGCCTCTGCCTGTCAATCAGGCAGAGGCGATCACTAGGTAATGATGGCCTTCGGCTGCCTGGCACGCGCCATGCATGCGCAGTTCTAACCCGATCGCTGCGCTGCAAACAACTGCAGCATGCGATTGGGTCGGAATGACCCCCATGGTTTTGCCCATTAGCTAACAAATTTGTTCCAATTACTATAATTTAATAATAGGGACTTTTTATATTGCGTGCTTAAACCCCGCTGACAAACAGGTCGCCACTTAGTAAACTTGTCCTCAAGTCTGTAGCTCTAGCACCAACATCAGCCCAAAAAGAACAGATAAAGGAAAACATACATTGAGTATTTTATAACCTAACGTTGGCCTAGCCTCCGAACCGTACAGTAAGTGCTGCAATTGGGCAGGTTGGTGCCATTACCATGGTAAAGAGTGTTTCTGGTATTTCGACCATGGGGGTCATTCCGAGTTGATCGCTAGCTGCCGTTGTTTGCAGCACAGCGATCAGGAAATGTTTTTACATTTCTGCGCATGCGTATGCCCCGCAATGCACACACGCGTCGTATGGGTACAAAGAGCTTTGTGGTGTCCACAGGTTCTAGCGAAGTTTTCTTTCGCACCGGCGGCCATAAGAAGATTGACAGGAAGGGGGCATTTCTGGGTGTCAACTGACCGTTTTCAGGGAGTGTTTGCAAAAACGCAGGCGTGTCTGAAAAAACGCAGGCGTGGCTGGGCGGGTGTATGACGTCAAATCCGGACACGAATAGGCTGAAGTGATCGCAAGCGCTGAGTCAGAGCTACTCAGAAACTGCACAAACTGTTTTTGCAGAGCTCGGCTGCACATGCGCTCGCACTTCTGCTAAGCTAAAATAAACTGGGCGGCGGCATAGCGTTTGCACGGCTGCTAAAACTAGCTAGCGAGTGATCAACTCGGAATGACCCCCCGTGTTCTGAGTCTCACACATCTGCACGCAACACTGATGATCACGTAGACAAGCGATTTTTTTGCAACTGTGCGAAATTATCTAAAGACTCATACACCGCATAGGTTACACAGCGTACGCACAAAGATCGCTGTTGTGATCAAGATGGATGGCGATTCATTACTATCACTATATGTCCGCATTGTGACTGGCACCCACTCCTTTGTTACTGCTCGTAACAAATAATAAAATAAAAGAAACGATTGGTCTCTGCATCGGAACGTTTGGGAGCCTTTCACACGATAGCCCTTCATACTACAGAGTAATCCCCAGGGAGATATTCCACAAGTCGTCACCATGACCCATAGCTGGGTCCAGAAGACCTCAAGGCTGCCAAGATATCAGGGCCACCTGCCCTTGTGGGTGCAAACATAATGCCCTTTTTATTTATTTATTAACATTTTTATATATAGCGCAGCATATTTCACTGCGTTTTATCATTTTTGCCTCTATTACGCTTTTCCTGAACACGGCTACATTTACATTTTTTATTTCACGAGCGACAGAACAGCTGAAAGATCCCTTGAAGAGGGTTGAGGTTAGATGTTAGATCAGTGGACAAAGGTCTCCGTGACGGAACACTTGGCTGAAACAGCAGATTAGTTAGAGTTCCATTAGTTAGGCCGGAACACGCCACACGTGCCATTTTCTTTTCAATATTCAGCACAATCCCGTGCACCACCTCCGATTGCTGTCAGGTGCACTTACCCCCTGAAACCCTGTTTCCTGCCCCCTCCGATAATGGGAAGAGTGACAGGGAAGTTGTAACGTGTCAGTAAAATGAGTGGTAAGTTTCTGAGCTGGGTGGTGGGAACGGAAACCAGCTCGTTGGGAGTCGAGCAAAGAGATTGAGCCCAGGAAGTGAGTCATCTGTGGTGTTACCGTGGTAATGTCATATAGGGTCTCATTGCTGTATGTAATATATATATAATATGGCAGGAGCAGGGTATGTGCCAGAAATTATCTGCAGGAACATTGGCCCAGATGCTATATGCAATGTAAGGAGATTCTTAGTAGGCTGTTATTGCCCTTAAGGTCTTCTTAACAGGTTTAGGAGCAACTTTGGCACACTATAGAAATCTTAAGAAAAAGATGATTAGCAAATGTAATTGTTAATGCAAATATACATGTTTACTGATCAGTAGCTAAACCTTTTATTACAACTCACATTGGATTTTTGTTAGCAACATGCTTAGTTCAAAACCCCTTATTGCATCCTTAGGTGTAATTATTTATCCAAAATGTAAATACATATATTTCTAAAACTGCATGGTATAATGACAGAAAAACCAGTAACATGATTGGGCACATTAGATCACATGACTGTGCATATTCTCCCAACGACCGCACACCTCCCAGTGTAACCGCACACTGAACTACTGTACTTCCCTTCCAACTGTCACATGACCATCTGCTATGCTGGGTACACTGGATGAATCAGAACGACATATCAGGCCGATCAGTCAGGGTGTATGGCCAATATGGGCGCTCCCGCAGTCACATGTGATATCGTCCAGTCGCCCATGCTGTACATCCAACCGGACTATGGGGGTCATTCCGAGATGTTCGCTCTGTATTTATAATGCGCATGTGCAATGTCCGCAGTGCGACTGCGCTAAGTAAATTTGCTATGCAGTTAGGTATTTTACTCACGGCATTACGAGGTTTTTTCTTCGTTCTGGTGATCGGAATGTGATTGACAGGAAGTGGGTGTTTCTGGGCGGAAACAGGACGTTTTATGGGAGTGTGTGAAAAAACGCTACAGTTTCTGGGAAAAACGCGGGAGTGTCTGGAGAAACGGAGGAGTGTCTGGGCGAACGCTGGGTGTGTTTGTGACGTCAAACCAGGAACGACAAGCACTGAACTGATCGCACTGGAAGAGTAAGTCGAGAAGTCTTTTCGCAATATTGCGAATCTTTCGCAATTTTGATATGCTAAGATTCACTCCCAGTAGGCGGCAGCTTAGCGTGTGCAAAGCTGCTAAAAGCAGCTTGCGAGCGAACAACTCGGAATGAAGGCCTATATCACATGCACCGCCATACAGTGTAATGAAGAACGGAATGAGGGATTGTTTTGATGTGTAACGCGGTATGTAACTACTGTATATGTCAGCCCGTCAACTGCCATATTGTCTGGGTACACATCGCTCCAGTATGTACCCGGCTTAACCAAACCCAATCGTAAGGGTGGGTACACATTTAACGATCTGGAGATCGTGGCACGACTGACGGGACAAGATATAGGGCGGCCGTACACACTGAACGATATAGTGCACGATTTATAGAGCGCTATACTGTTCATGGCTGCATTCAGCTGTATGCTGTTGGGCGCTGAGTCGTCCAATTGGCCGTGCAGCACAGCAGATGGGACGGACGACACCGACGTCGACGGGCTGGTGTGCGTGGTAGTGCATATACATTACTCACCGGATCGGCTGCGGGGGCTGGCAATCGGAACGCTGGAGATATCTTTCTATCTTACCACATACAGGTAATATTTATGGGGTCATTTATCAATGAGTGATAAATTTCACTGTGAGTGATACATTGCCACAGCCAATCAGCTCCTAGCTGCCACGTTACAGATTGTGTTTGAAATATGACAGTCAGGAGCTGATTGGCTGGTGCAGTTTATCACTCACAGTGATATTTATCACTCATTGATAAATAAGGACATTAGTTCTGTCCTCAAACAAGCAGAAATTCAAATATCCATTTCCACGGGCTCTAAGGGCAGACAGAGGGGCCCATTTATCAATGAGCTTTAGCTGTTTAAAACTTGTTGCGTATGATAAATGATGCTCCAACCAATCAGCTCCCAACTGTAATTTTCCAAACACATGACAGTTAGGGGCTGATTGGCTGGAGCACCTTTTATTATCATACACAACAAGTTTTAATTAGCTAAACCTCATTGATAAATGGGCCCCTTATCTTGATAAATATGCTCCTCAGTTTGCAAACTATGAGCATAGGAAACATAAGAATGTTCATAATGTCTGGCAGCCAGGAGCGGTTCTTGGCGTGGGCAAGCAGTGCCTGCACCCGGAGAGCTGTGGCCTGGGGGCGCGGCCGCAGTCACCCCGCAGGCACCGCCGCCTACCCGCACCCCGGCTGCAGCAGATGCCGTGGGCTGTGTAGACGTCCGCTGCAGCCAGCTCCAGTGACAGACACTAGAGGTCATTATTGACCTCTAGTGTCTGTGTGTCGCTGCTATGGGAGAGACGTCATGACATCTCTCCCATAGAGAGGAGCCGCGGGAGGCCAGACAGAGCAGCAGCAGCAGCAGCGGTCAGGAAGCAGGAGCGGGGCAGTGGTAAGTTTTTTTTTTTGTGTGTGTGTGTGTGTGTGTGTGTGTGTGTGTTTGACAGCGACAGGGGGCACAGCGACATGGGCACAGCAACATGGGGCACAGCAGCAGAGGGCACAACTACTGGGGGCACAGCAACAGGGGACACATCTACTGGGGGCAAATCTACTGGGGGCAAATCTACTGGGGGCAAAGCAACAGGGGGCACAGCAACAGAGGGCACAACTACTGGGGGCAAAGCAACAGGGGGCAAAACTACAGGAGCCATAGCTACAGGGGGCACAGCTATAGGGGGGCAAATCTACTGCGGCAAATCAACTGGGGAGCACAACTACTTGGGGCATAACTGTGGCCACGCCCCTCCCCTATGAAGCCACGCCACTAACTGTTTTCCCAGGGGGCAGGGGGGGGGGCGCCAGTGGAAACTTTCGCACTGGGCACCATAAGGTGTAGAACCGGCCCTGCTGGCAGCATTGTGGTTATGATACAGACGCGGTCTCCTCTCTACAGGATCACTGTCCTACGCTGCACCGCAGTTCTCCCACCTGTATACACACCACTGCAAGACCTACATCCCTGGCCTTACTGTATAGAAGACAGTCTACCAATAATTCCTGAGAAAGGGTCTGTGTGATTCTACACCTTACACCACATGTGTGATTCTACACCTTACACCACATGTGTGATTCTATACCTTACACCACATGTGTGATTCTATACGTTATACCACATGTGTGATTCTATACCTTACACCACATGTGTGATTCTATACCTTACACCACATGTGTGATTCTACACCTTACACCGCATGTGTGATTCTATACGTTACACCACATGTGTGATTCTATACATTACACCACATGTGCGATTCTATACCTTACACCACATGTGCGATTCTACACCTTACACCACATGTGTGATTCTACACATTACACCACATGTGCGATTCTACACCTTACACCACATGTGTGATTCTACACATTACACCACATGTGTGATTCTACAACTTACACCACATGTGTGATTCTATACCTTACACCACATGTGTGATTCTACACCTTACACCACATGTGTGATTCTACACCTTACACCACATGTGTGATTCTATACGTTACACCACATGTGCGATTCTACACCTTACACCACATGTGTGATTCTATACCTTACACCACATGTGTGATTCTACACCTTACACCACATGTGTGATTCTACACCTTACACCACATGTGTGATTCTATACCTTCCACCACATGTGTGATTCGACACCTTCCACCACATGTGTGATTCTACACATTACACCACATGTGTGATTCTACACCTTACACCACATGTGTGATTCTACACCTTACACCACATGTGTGATTCTATACCTTCCACCACATGTGTGATTCGACACCTTCCACCACATGTGTGATTCTACACCTTACACCACATGTGTGATTCTATACCTTACACCACATGTGTGATTCTATACCTTACACCACATGTGTGATTCTATACCTTACACCACATGTGTGATTCTACACCTTCCACCACATGTGTGATTCTACACATTACACCACATGTGTGATTCTATACCTTACACCACATGTGTGATTCTATACCTTACACCACATGTGTGATTCTACACCTTCCACCACATGTGTGATTCTACAATTTACACCACATGTGTGATTCTATACCTTACACCACATGTGTGATTCTATACCTTACACCACATGTGTGATTCTATACCTTACACCACATGTGCAATTCTACACGTTACACCACATGTGCGATTCTATACCTTACACCACATGTGCGATTCTATACCTTACACCACATGTGCGATTCTATACCTTACACCACATGTGCGATTCTACACGTTACACCACATGTGCGATTCTACACCTTACACCACATGTGCGATTCTATACCTTACACCACATGTGCGATTCTATACCTTACACCACATGTGCGATTCTACACGTTACACCACATGTGCGATTCTATGCATTACACCACATGTGCGATTCTATGCATTACACCACATGTGCGATTCTACACGTTACACCACATGTGCGATTCTACACCTTACACCACATGTGCGATTCTATACCTTACACCACATGTGCGATTCTATACCTTACACCACATGTGCGATTCTACACGTTACACCACATGTACGATTCTACACGTTACACCACATGTGTGATTCTACACCTTACACCACATGTGTGATTCTACACCTTACACCACATGTGCGATTCTATACCTTACACCACATGTGCGATTCTATACCTTACACCACATGTGCGATTCTACACGTTACACCACATGTGCGATTCTACACCTTACACCACATGTGCGATTCTATACCTTACACCACATGTGCGATTCTATACCTTACACCACATGTGCGATTCTACACGTTACACCACATGTACGATTCTACACGTTACACCACATGTGCGATTCTATACCTTACACCACATGTGCGATTCTACACGTTACACCACATGTGCGATTCTACACGTTACACCACATGTGCGATTCTACACGTTACACCACATGTGTGATTCTACACCTTACACCACGTGTGATTCTACACGTTACACCACATGTGCGATTCTATACCTTACACCACATGTGCGATTCTACACGTTACACCACATGTGCGATTCTATGCCTTACACCACATGTGCGATTCTACACGTTACACCACATGTGCGATTCTACACCTTACACCACATGTGCGATTCTATACCTTACACCACATGTGCGATTCTACACATTACACCACATGTACGATTCTACACATTACACCACATGTGTGATTCTACACCTTACACCACATGTGTGATTCTACACATTACACCACATGTGTGATTCTACATCTTACACCACATGTGTGATTCTACACATTACACCACATGTGTGATTCTACACCTTACACCACATGTGCGATTCTACACCTTACACCACATGTGCGATTCTACACCTTACACCACATGTGCGATTCTACACCTTACACCACATGTGCGATTCTATACCTTACACCACATGTGTGATTCTACACGTTACACCACATGTGTGATTCTACACGTTACACCACATGTGCGATTCTATACGTTACACCACATGTGCGATTCTACACCTTACACCACATGTGCGATTCTATACCTTACACCACATGTGCGATTCTACACATTACACCACATGTACGATTCTACACATTACACCACATGTGTGATTCTACACCTTACACCACATGTGTGATTCTACACATTACACCACATGTGTGATTCTACATCTTACACCACATGTGTGATTCTACACATTACACCACATGTGTGATTCTACACCTTACACCACATGTGCGATTCTACACCTTACACCACATGTGCGATTCTACACCTTACACCACATGTGCGATTCTACACCTTACACCACATGTGCGATTCTATACCTTACACCACATGTGTGATTCTACACGTTACACCACATGTGTGATTCTACACGTTACACCACATGTGCGATTCTATACGTTACACCACATGTGTGATTCTATAGGTTACACCACATGTGTGAATCTATACCTTACACCACATGTGCGATTCTATACCTTACACCACATGTGCGATTATATACGTTACACCACATGTGCGATTCTACATGTTACACCACATGTGTGATTCTATACGTTACACCACATGTGCGATTCTACACGTTACACCACATGTGCAAATCTACATGTAACACCACGTGTGTGATTCTACACGTTACACCACGTGTGCAATTCTACACGTTACACCACATGTGCGATTCTATATGTCACATCACATGTGCGATTCTAAACGTTACACCACATGTGTGATTCTATACGTTACACCACATGTGCGATTCTACGCGTTACACCACATGTGCGAATCTACATGTAACACCACGTGTGTGATTTTACACGTTACACCATGTGTGCGATTCTATACCTTACACCACATGTGCGATTCTATATGTTACACCACATGTGCGATTCTATGCGTTACACCACATGTGCGAATCTACATGTAACACCACGTGTGTGATTTTACATGTTACACCACGTGTGCGATTCTATATCTTACACCACATGTGCGATTCTATGTTACACCACATGTGCGAATCTACATGTAACACCACATGTGTAATTCTACACGTTACACCACGTGTGCGATTCTATACCTTACACCACATGTGCGGTTCTATATGTTACACCACATGTGCGAATCTACATGTTACACCACATGTGTGATTCTATACGTTACACCACATGTGCGATTCTATACCTTACACCACATGTGTGATTCTATACGTTACACCCCATGTGCAATTCTACATGTTACACCACGTGTGTGATTCTACACGTTACACCACATGTGCGATTCTACACGTTACACCACTTGTATGATTCTATACGTTATACCACATGTGCGATTCTATACGTTACACCACGTGTGTGATTCTACACCTTACACCACATGTGCAATTCTACACGTTACACCACATGTGTGTTTCTACACGTTACACCACGTGTGGGATTCTACACCTTACACCACATGTGCGATTCTATACGTTACACCACATGTGCGATTCTATACGTTACACTACATGTGCGATTCTACACCTTACACCACATGTGCGATTCTATACATTACACCACGTGTGTGATTCTACACGAGACACCACATGTGCGATTCTACGCGTTACACCACATGTGCGATTCTACACGTTACACCACATGTGCAATTCTACACGTTACAGCACATGTGTGATTCTATACGTTATACCACATGTGTGATTCTACACGTCACACCACATGTGCAATTCTACACGTTACACCACATGTGCGATTCTACACGTTACACCACATGTGCGATTCTACACGTTACACCACATGTGCAATTCTACACGTTACAGCACATGTGTGATTCTATACCTTACAGCACATGTGCGATTCTATACGTTACACCACATGTGCGAGTCTATACGTTACACCACATGTGCGAATCTATATGTTACACCACATGTGCGATTCTATACGTTATACCACATGTGCGATTCTACACGTTACACCACATGTGCGATTCTACACGTTACACCACATGTGCGATTCTATACGTTACACCACATGTGCAATTCTACACGTTACACCACATGTGCGATTCTACACGTTACACCAGATGTGCGATTCTACACGTTACACCATATGTGCGATTCTACACGTTACAGCACATGTGCGATTCTATACGTTACACCACATGTGCGATTCTATACGTTACACCACATGTGCGATTCTACACGTTACACCACATGTGCGAGTCTATACGTTACACCACATGTGCGAGTCTATGTTACACCACATGTGCGAGTCTATACGCTACACCACATGTGCGAGTCTATACGTTACACCACATGTGCGAGTCTACACGTTACACCACATGTGCGAGTCTATACGTTACACCACATGTGCGAGTCTATACGTTACACCACATGTGCGAGTCTATACGTTACACCACATGTGCGAGTCTATATGTTACACCACATTGCACTTTTACTGCTGCTTTTAATTTTGTTTTGTATTTTTACAAGTTTGTTTTTAATTTTTATAAATCAATTATAAGTCTGTTTTTTTAATGAAGGATAAAGAAAAATATTAATATTACATATGTCCTTCAGTAAACCTACCAAGTTGTATACGGCCATTACAGTGCAGATCTAATACATTGAACATATGTATCAATGTTGGAGAGAGATAAAGTACCAACCAACCAGATCCTGCCATTTTTCAAACACAGCCAGTGACATGACAGGAGCTGATTGGCTGGTAATTTATATCTCTCCAAATTGATGCATATGCCGCATAATGTTTTACTATCACGTCTTTCAGCACAATGGGGGTGATTTGGACAAATCTGACGAAACAGACTCATTTCCCAATTGCAAACTGACTCTAATTCTGAAAATACGCTCCACGTTTGCCCTGCACGATGCATCTGTAGTTACAAGCGCTTGTGACGGTGCCTGATCTCGTGTGACTGGAAATATATACACACACACACACGGGATCCGGTCTGAAGATCGACAGTGCCTAGGTCGACAATGTTTAGGTCGACCACTATTGGTCGACAGTCACTAGGTCGACATGGATGGAAGGTCGACAGGGTTTCTAGGTCGACATGTGCTAGGTCGACAGGTCTAAAGGTCGACATGAGTTTTTCATTTTTTTTTTTCATTTTTTTTTTTTTCATACTTAACGATCCATGTCGACTACGATTGGAACGGTAAAGTGTGCCGAGCGAAGCGAAGGCACCATGCCCGAAGCATGGCGAGCGAAGCGAGCCATGCGAGGGGACGCGGTGCGCTAATTTGGGATCCCGGTCACTTTACGAAGAAAACGACACAAAACCCCCCAAAAAAACTCATGTCGACCTTTAGACCTGTCGACCTAGCACATGTCGACCTAGAAACCCTGTCGACCTTCCATCCATGTCGACCTAGTGACTGTCGACCAATAGTGGTCGACCTAAACATTGTCGACCTAGGCACTGTCGATAAAACAAACCACACACACACACACACACACACACACACACACACACACACACACACACACACACACACACACACACACACACACACACACACACACACACACACAACGGAATAATTTGCTATCCAAAATACCTCTGGTCCCAAGCATTTTGGATATGAGAGACTCAACCTGTATATACTGTATATTATCTGCATATATATTAGAGATGAGCGCCTGAAATTTTTCGGGTTTTGTGTTTTGGTTTTGGGTTCGGTTCCGCGGCCGTGTTTTGGGTTCGAACGCGTTTTGGCAAAACCTCACCAAATTTTTTTTGTCGGATTCGGGTGTGTTTTGGATTCGGGTGTTTTTTTCAAAAAACACTAAAAAACAGCTTAAATCATAGAATTTGGGGGTCATTTTGATCCCAAAGTATTATTAACCTCAAAAACCATAATTTACACTCATTTTCAGTCTATTCTGAATACCTCACACCTCACAATATTATTTTTAGTCCTAAAATTTGCACCGAGGTCGCTGTGTGAGTAAGATAAGCGACCCTAGTGGCCGACACAAACACCGGGCACATCTAGGAGTGGCACTGCAGTGTCACGCAGGATGTCCCTTCCAAAAAACCCTCCCCAAACAGCACATGACGCAAAGAAAAAAAGAGGCGCAATGAGGTAGCTGTGTGAGTAAGATTAGCGACCCTAGTGGCCGACACAAACACCGGGCCCATCTAGGAGTGGCACTGCAGTGTCACGCAGGATGGCCCTTCCAAAAAACCCTCCCCAAACAGCACATGACGCAAAGAAAAAAAGAGGCGCAATGAGGTAGCTGTGTGAGTAAGATTAGCGACCCTAGTGGCCGACACAAACACCGGGCCCATCTAGGAGTGGCACTGCAGTGTCACGCAGGATGTCCCTTCCAAAAAACCCTCCCCAAACAGCACATGACGCAAAGAAAAAAAGAGGCGCAATGAGGTAGCTGTGTGAGTAAGATTAGCGACCCTAGTGGCCGACACAAACACCGGGCCCATCTAGGAGTGGCACTGCAGTGTCACGCAGGATGTCCCTTCCAAAAAACCCTCCCCAAACAGCACATGACGCAAAGAAAAAAAGAGGCGCAATGAGGTAGCTGTGTGAGTAAGATTAGCGACCCTAGTGGCCGACACAAACACCGGGCCCATCTAGGAGTGGCACTGCAGTGTCACGCAGGATGTCCCTTCCAAAAAACCCTCCCCAAACAGCACATGACGCAAAGAAAAAAAGAGGTGCAATGAGGTAGCTGTGTGAGTAAGATTAGCGACCCTAGTGGCCGACACAAACACCGGGCCCATCTAGGAGTGGCACTGCAGTGTCACGCAGGATGTCCCTTCCAAAAAACCCTCCCCAAACAGCACATGACGCAAAGAAAAAAAGAGGCGCAATGAGGTAGCTGACTGTGTGAGTAAGATTAGCGACCCTAGTGGCCGACACAAACACCGGGCCCATTTAGGAGTGGCACTGCAGTGTCACGCAGGATGTCCCTTCCAAAAAACCCTCCCCAATCAGCACATGATGCAAAGAAAAAGAAAAGAAAAAAGAGGTGCAAGATGGAATTGTCCTTGGGCCCTCCCACCCACCCTTATGTTGTATAAACAAAACAGGACATGCACACTTTAACCAACCCATCATTTCAGTGACAGGGTCTGCCACACGACTGTGACTGATATGACGGGTTGGTTTGGACCCCCCCCAAAAAAGAAGCAATTAATCTCTCCTTGCACAAACTGGCTCTACAGAGGCAAGATGTCCACCTCATCATCACCCTCCGATATATCACCGTGTACATCCCCCTCCTCACAGATTATCAATTCGTCCCCACTGGAATCCACCATCTCAGCTCCCTGTGTACTTTGTGGAGGCAATTGCTGCTGGTCAATGTCTCCGCGGAGGAATTGATTATAATTCATTTTAATGAACATCATCTTCTCCACATTTTCTGGATGTAACCTCGTACGCCGATTGCTGACAAGGTGAGCGGCGGCACTAAACACTCTTTCGGAGTACACACTTGTGGGAGGGCAATTTAGGTAGAATAAAGCCAGTTTGTGCAAGGGCCTCCAAATTGCCTCTTTTTCCTGCCAGTATAAGTACGGACTGTGTGACGTGCCTACTTGGATGCGGTCACTCATATAATCCTCCACCATTCTATCAATGTTGAGAGAATCATATGCAGTGACAGTAGACGACATGTCCGTAATCGTTGTCAGGTCCTTCAGTCCGGACCAGATGTCAGCATCAGCAGTCGCTCCAGACTGCCCTGCATCACCGCCAGCGGGTGGGCTCGGAATTCTGAGCCTTTTCCTCGCACCCCCAGTTGCGGGAGAATGTGAAGGAGGAGATGTTGACAGGTCGCGTTCCGCTTGACTTGACAATTTTGTCACCAGCAGGTCTTTCAACCCCAGCAGACTTGTGTCTGCCGGAAAGAGAGATCCAAGGTAGGCTTTAAATCTAGGATCGAGCACGGTGGCCAAAATGTAGTGCTCTGATTTCAACAGATTGACCACCCGTGAATCCTTGTTAAGCGAATTAAGGGCTCCATCCACAAGTCCCACATGCCTAGCGGAATCGCTCCGTGTTAGCTCCTCCTTCAATGTCTCCAGCTTCTTCTGCAAAAGCCTGATGAGGGGAATGACCTGACTCAGGCTGGCAGTGTCTGAACTGACTTCACGTGTGGCAAGTTCAAAGGGCATCAGAACCTTGCACAACGTTGAAATCATTCTCCACTGCGCTTGAGACAGGTGCATTCCACCTACTATATCGTGCTCAATTGTATAGGCTTGAATGGCCTTTTGCTGCTCCTCCAACCTCTGAAGCATATAGAGGGTTGAATTCCACCTCGTTACCACTTCTTGCTTCAGATGATGGCAGGGCAGGTTCAGTAGTTTTTGGTGGTGCTCCAGTCTTCTGTACGTGGTGCCTGTACGCCGAAAGTGTCCCGCAATTCTTCTGGCCACCGACAGCATCTCTTGCACGCCCCTGTCGTTTTTTAAAAAATTCTGCACCACCAAATTCAAGGTATGTGCAAAACATGGGACGTGCTGGAATTTGCCCATATTTAATGCACACACAATATTGCTGGCGTTGTCCGATGCCACAAATCCACAGGAGAGTCCAATTGGGGTAAGCCATTCCGCGATGATCTTCCTCAGTTGCCGTAAGAGGTTTTCAGCTGTGTGCGTATTCTGGAAAGCGGTGATACAAAGCGTAGCCTGCCTAGGAAAGAGTTGGCGTTTGCGAGATGCTGCTACTGGTGCCGCCGCTGCTGTTCTTGCGGCGGGAGTCCATACATCTACCCAGTGGGCTGTCACAGTCATATAGTCCTGACCCTGCCCTGCTCCACTTGTCCACATGTCCGTGGTTAAGTGGACATTGGGTACAACTGCATTTTTTAGGACACTGGTGAGTCTTTTTCTGACGTCCGTGTACATTCTCGGTATCGCCTGCCTAGAGAAGTGGAACCTAGATGGTATTTGGTAACGGGGGCACACTGCCTCAATAAATTGTCTAGTTCCCTGTGAACTAACGGCGGATACCGGACGCACGTCTAACACCAACATAGTTGTCAAGGCCTCAGTTATCCGCTTTGCAGCAGGATGACTGCTGTGATATTTCATCTTCCTCGCAAAGGACTGTTGAACAGTCAATTGCTTACTGGAAGTAGTACAAGTGGGCTTACGACTTCCCCTCTGGGATGACCATCGACTCCCAGCAGCAACAACAGCAGCGCCAGCAGCAGTAGGCGTTACACGCAAGGATGCATCGGAGGAATCCCAGGCAGGAGAGGACTCGTCAGAATTGCCAGTGACATGGCCTGCAGGACTATTGGCATTCCTGGGGAAGGAGGAAATTGACACTGAGGGAGTTGGTGGGGTGGTTTGCGTGAGCTTGGTTACAAGAGGAAGGGATTTACTGGTCAGTGGACTGCTTCCGCTGTCACCCAAAGTTTTTGAACTTGTCACTGACTTATTATGAATGCGCTGCAGGTGACGTATAAGGGAGGATGTTCCGAGGTGGTTAACGTCCTTACCCCTACTTATTACAGCTTGACAAAGGGAACACACGGCTTGACACCTGTTGTCCGCATTTCTGGTGAAATACCTCCACACCGAAGAGCTGATTTTTTTGGTATTTTCACCTGGCATGTCAACGGCCATATTCCTCCCACGGACAACAGGTGTCTCCCCGGGTGCCTGACTTAAACAAACCACCTCACCATCAGAATCCTCCTGGTCAATTTCCTCCCCAGCGCCAGCAACACCCATATCCTCCTCATCCTGGTGTACTTCAACACTGACATCTTCAATCTGACTATCAGGAACTGGACTGCGGGTGCTCCTTCCAGCACTTGCAGGGGGCGTGCAAATGGTGGAAGGCGCATGCTCTTCACGTCCAGTGTTGGGAAGGTCAGGCATCGCAACCGACACAATTGGACTCTCCTTGTGGATTTGGGATTTCGAAGAATGCACAGTTCTTTGCTGTGCTGCTTTTGCCAGCTTGAGTCTTTTCATTTTTCTAGCGAGAGGCTGAGTGCTTCCATCCTCATGTGAAGCTGAACCACTAGCCATGAACATAGGCCAGGGCCTCAGCCGTTCCTTGCCACTCCGTGTCGTAAATGGCATATTGGCAAGTTTACGCTTCTCCTCCGACAATTTTATTTTAGGTTTTGGAGTCCTTTTTTTTCTGATATTTGGTGTTTTGGATTTGACATGCTCTGTACTATGACATTGGGCATCGGCCTTGGCAGACGACGTTGCTGGCATTTCATCGTCTCGGCCATGACTAGTGGCAGCAGCTTCAGCACGAGGTGGAAGTGGATCTTGATCTTTCCCTAATTTTGGAACCTCAACATTTTTGTTCTCCATATTTTAATAGGCACAACTAAAAGGCACCTCAGGTAAACAATGGAGATGGATACTAGTATACAATTATGGACTGCCTGCCGAGTGCAGACACAGAGGTAGCCACAGCCGTGAACTACCGTACTGTACTGTGTCTGCTGCTAATATAGACTGGTTGATAAAGAGATGTCTATGTAACTATGTATGTATAAAGAAGAAAGAAAAAAAAACCACGGTTAGGTGGTATACAATTATGGACGGACTGCCTGCCGAGTGCAGACACAGAGGTAGCCACAGCCGTGAACTACCGTACTGTACTGTGTCTGCTGCTAATATAGACTGGTTGATAAAGAGATGTCTATGTAACTATGTATGTATAAAGAAGAAAGAAAAAAAAACCACGGTTAGGTGGTATACAATTATGGACGGACTGCCTGCCGAGTGCAGACACAGAGGTAGCCACAGCCGTGAACTACCGTACTGTACTGTGTCTGCTGCTAATATAGACTGGTTGATAAAGAGATGTCTATGTAACTATGTATGTATAAAGAAGAAAGAAAAAAAAACCACGGTTAGGTGGTATACAATTATGGACGGACTGCCTGCCGAGTGCAGACACAGAGGTAGCCACAGCCGTGAACTACCGTACTGTACTGTGTCTGCTGCTAATATAGACTGGTTGATAAAGAGATGTCTATGTAACTATGTATGTATAAAGAAGAAAGAAAAAAAAACCACGGTTAGGTGGTATACAATTATGGACGGACTGCCTGCCGAGTGCAGACACAGAGGTAGCCACAGCCGTGAACTACCGTACTGTGTCTGCTGCGACTGGATGATAAATGATATAAAAAATATATATATATCACTACTGCAGCCGGACAGGTATATATTATATATTATATAATGACGGACCTGCTGGACACTGTCTGTCAGCAGAATGAGTTTTATTTTTATAGAATAAAAAAAAAAAAAACACACAAGTGAAGTCACACGACGAGTGTTTAACTTTTTCAGGCAATCACAATATAAGTATACTACTAACTATACTGGTGGTCAGTGTGGTCAGGTCACTGGTCAGTCACACTGGCAGTGGCACTCCTGCAGCAAAAGTGTGCACTGTTTAATTTTAATATAATATTATGTACTCCTGGCTCCTGCTATAACCTATAACTGGCACTGCAGTGCTCCCCAGTCTCCCCCACAATTATAAGCTGTGTGAGCTGAGCAGTCAGACAGATATATAATATATATAGATGATGCAGCACACTGGGCTGAGCCTGAGCAGTGCACACAGATATGGTATGTGACTGAGTCACTGTGTGTATCGCTTTTTTCAGGCAGAGAACGGATATATTAAATAAACTGCACTGTCTGGTGGTCACTCACTATATAATATTATGTACTCCTGGCTCCTGCTATAACCTATAACTGGCACTGCAGTGCTCCCCAGTCTCCCCCACAATTATAAGCTGTGTGAGCTGAGCAGTCAGACAGATATATAATATATATAGATGATGCAGCACACTGGGCTGAGCCTGAGCAGTGCACACAGATATGGTATGTGACTGAGTCACTGTGTGTATCGCTTTTTTCAGGCAGAGAACGGATATATTAAATAAACTGCACTGTCTGGTGGTCACTCACTATATAATATTATGTACTCCTGGCTCCTGCTATAACCTATAACTGGCACTGCAGTGCTCCCCAGTCTCCCCCACAATTATAAGCTGTGTGAGCTGAGCAGTCAGACAGATATATAATATATATAGATGATGCAGCACACTGGGCTGAGCCTGAGCAGTGCACACAGATATGGTATGTGACTGAGTCACTGTGTGTATCGCTTTTTTCAGGCAGAGAACGGATATATTAAATAAACTGCACTGTCTGGTGGTCACTCACTAGTAAACTCTCTGCACTCTCTACACTTCTACAGTACTCCTCCTAGTCCTAAGCTCCAGTAAATCTCTCTCTTTTATAATCTAAATGGAGAGGACGCCAGCCACGTCCTCTCCCTATCAATCTCAATGCACGTGTGAAAATGGCGGCGACGCGCGGCTCCTTATATAGAATCCGAGTCTCGCAATAGAATCCGAGCCTCGCGAGAATCCGACAGCGTCATGATGACGTTCGGGCGCGCTCGGGTTAACCGAGCAAGGCGGGAAGATCCGAGTTGCTCGGACCCGTGAAAAAAAACATGAAGTTCGGGCGGGTTCGGATTCAGAGAAACCGAACCCGCTCATCTCTAATATATATACACTTCTGAGTACCCTCAGTAATTAATATTGGTTCTGTGAGCTCCAATCATGTCACGAAACTGGACTTATAGCACCACCTAGTGTACACAATTAGAATGTGATTATAACTGCAGCACACAGCGCTATAGTTATCTGAGTTTGACAAAGTTTCTGCTACGTTAGATAAATGGAATATACATAGGGGGTAATTCAGAGTTGATCGCAGCAGCATATTTGTTAACAGTTGGGCAAAACCATGTGCACTGCAGGGGTGGCAGATATAACGTGCAGAGAGAGTTAGATTTGGGTGGGGTATAGTGTTTCTGTGCAGGGTAAATACTGGCTGCTTTATTTTTACACTGCAATTTAGATTTCAGTTTGAACACACCACACCCAAATCTAACTCTCTCTGCACATGTTACATCTGCCCTACCTGCAGTGCACATGGTTTTACCCAACTGCTAACAAATTTGCTGCTGCGATCAGATCTGAATTACCCCCATACGGCACCAAGATATTTCATGTTCTCTATTATGTGGAGGAAAAAGAAGGGGACTCACTTTCTTAAAGGAATTCAGAGTTCACACGATATGCAAACATTCATTTTATTGAAATTATATATTGCTATTTATAATACTGCGGATAGTATTATTTCCGGGGTAAGATCCACAAGCAGAAACACTGCAAAAAATAAAACTGAAAAAGTAAACCAACTGAAATAAATGAGTAACAGACACAGATTGCCACAGCACCTGGTGACGGCGGCCATTTTGTGGGTTGTATCATTAAGAACAATAACACATTCAGCAGAATAACAGCTTTATTCTGTATTATCACAGCCCAAGGCATGAAAAATGCCATTTCCAAACTAGGGTTAAATCATCCCTTTTCATCTGAACAAATAAAGGAAACACCTTACTGAATCCCTGAATCATTTGACGAACATGCCTAAAGCATGGTCTGCAGTTCTGTGACATGACCGCTCTCTGACGCAGTGGCACTTATGCAAGTTGTGTGAACCGGCGCAGCTCTAGTGATTTAGCCCATAGATTTAAAGCAGCAATAATTTAAAAAGAAATTAAAAAATAACCTGGTTTTGCAGCTGCTGCCTAAAATCTAGCCAAGAGCTCTCATTTTTCTCACGCTGTGGACAGCTTCTGCAAGTAACTGAACTTATGTTAATTGCGGTGTACATGATGCCGGAACACAATGGAGGCGGCCATTTTGTGGGGACGCTGGGGCTGTTTCAGAGCTGGACGTAGACTTTGTGGGCTGAGACAATAATCAGGAAAAATGCCGCATATTCATTTACTAAGAACCAGTGAAGTCCCCAGTGCACACATAAATACTGGCTCGGCCCACAGAATGGCGGCATCCATTGTGAGTGACAGGAAGGTGTTCTTTAAATAATCCTTAGCATACTCTCTGCCTGGCTGCGGTCAGCAGTCCTAGCTCCTGATTCTCAGCCAGCCATCCTTCCACACCAAAAACACGGCGTGCAGGGGCTCGGAGAAGGTGGCGGAGAAGGTGTGTAAGTGTCTGATGGGGTCACACAGCTGATAGAAGGACAGACGCCCGGCCTCGTAGTCCAGGTAGACTCCTATTCTCTGCAGGGGAGATTCTGGTTGTAACTTGATTTCTTTTGACCTGTGAGACACCAAGTATTCTTTCTGACACAAGCGTAGGCACCAGGACTTGTTACTCTGCCCAACGCCCGACAAATCCCCCTTTCGGTCAATGCTGGCATAGGCCACCCCGACCCTCCAGTTACCAAGTTCACTGGTCTCCACTTCCCAGTAGTTTTGCCCCGAGTTAAATCTCTGAAAACTCAAAACCTGACAATAATTTTTAAATCTCTGTTGGGTTTTTGGCCAAATTGGGGTCTTAGACCACGACGCACTTTTCAAGTCCCCCGATACGGACACATCAACGGCGGCAGTGTTCACATCCAGTAATAGGTCCTGCACGTGGAAACCTCGCTTTACACTAGACACAATGTCAGACAGGACTGTGTGTAGAGTCAGAGAGATGGAGACATCATCCAGGTTATCCACCGCATGGGCCTTCCTGTTGGGTCCGCCCTCAGTGTCAGCCCTGGCGGCTTCCCGTTCTTGCAAGACAACTAGTGGGTCCGTCACTTTGCACAATTCCGTGATGTAGCACATACTCCGGGACAGCTCGTCCTTCTTTATTTCCAAATGTTGGATCAGATCGGAGACGGAGAGCGACACTTTATCTCTCTGCCTGGAGATGTCACTCAGGATTCGTTCCTCTAGAGCCTTGAGCTGCTCCCTGAGGTCTATAAACAGGGCAGTGACCTTTGCTGTGAGGCCAGCCGCTTTCTCCTGAATGTCTCTCCGGTGATCCTGCAGGCCCTGGACACTCTTTTCAGTCTCTTCTCGCTTTGAGGTCAGTTTCTCCAGAATGTGCCTCAGTTTCTCTTTCTTCTTCTCAGATGCCTCCTTCAGAAGTTCCACCTGGTGCCCCCGGTGGTCCCCAAACACGCAACACGACACACAGATACAGGCAGTGTCCTTGCAGCAGTAATACTTCAGGATCTCGCTGTGGGTGCCGCATTTTCTGCTGTCCATGGAACTGGTGGGCTCCGTGAGGACGTGGTCCGTGGACTTACTGTGCACACTCAGGTGAACCTCACACAGAGAAGCCTCACACATCAGGCAGGTCTTGACCGCGGGGACAGAGGAGTGGACGCAGTACGTACAGAAGATCCCGGCCACCTTCCTCTCTGGTTGAGTAGATCGGAAATGCTCCACAATGTTGCACAGCTTCATGTTCCTGCGCAACGTAGGGCGCTTTTGGTACTCTGCTCTGCATTCAGGACACGTATAAACTCCAGTCCCCTCCTGGGCCTCCAGCACGGATCTTATACAGAGCAGGCAGAAGCTGTGGCCGCACCTCAGTGTTGCTGGTTCTGTGTATATATTGAGGCAGATGGAGCAGTTCAGCTCGTCTTTGAGATCCGTTGATGCCATTCCGTCAGGCAGGAGCAGGAATGGGCACGAGAGAAGCCGTGGAAGGGAATAGCTTTGGTTTCAGCTCCTTAACCTGTTAAAGGCACGCAGGCTTCAGGTTGCAGCGTCCGGGGTCTCACAGCTGTTCCCCCTGGTCACCAAGCGGTGATTTCTCTCTCCCAGTGAATCTGATCTGTCTGCCTGTGTGTACTGTACATGGCCGCCAGTAGATAAAGGTAATGTTGGAGGACGTGTGGCTCCCTAACGTGAGCAAACGTTTCATAAAGGATGCAAACGAAAAGTATAAATAATATTCCAGGGACACAAAGTTCTAGAACATACATTTTCCAGCACTGCTTCTGGGGATGGTTTATAAAGAATAATGCAGAATAAAGAGGTATAAAATGAAAATAAATGAAAGAGATGTCTATTCAATTTATTTTGGATTTATATATAAATATAAGTTTCTCATTTATTTTTCAGCAGATTTATGAACGAAAGGGGACATTTAAATGTATCGGCTTCACTGCAGCAACAATGTTTCAACAAAGTCACCACGGTTTAGGCAGATTATTAAATTCTCCCATATTGAAAAGGGAAGCGTATAGGACAGGCGATGTAATTTGAAATCTCCAATGCACAAGTAGATAGGTTAGAATCAACTTTGACATAGAAAACCACACCATCATTGAAGACTCTTATATAGGGGCATATTTCTTAATATACAGTGTGTGGCCTGCCCTTGAAACTTAAGAAAAGTTATTGCTGCAAATCGTGGCCATAAGGAATCTTGTTCCGCTTGAATGCATCGAGTTGAATTGCCGAGACAAGTGCTCCGATAAGTGCCAGTTCTGGAGATCAGGGCCCCGTCACGCCTTCTGCTGCTTTCCAGCTGCGCACGGCCAATGCGGCAGAAGTGGAAATATGCTCTGAGAAGTCCTGCAGTCTCTGGCAGGGAAACCCCATAGCAGGTAATGGCCTAAAGATGGCGTTATCCCACACAGGCAAGATCCACAACGCTTTGCAAACCTTGTTAAATACTGTCCCCATAGAAGTCTATGGTAAAAGCTGCTGCTGCGGGAGCAAGAAATATCTCCAATCCTACTTTCCTCTATGGTACATATTAGGGATAAGTAATCATGTGGAAACAGCATTTTCTGCATATTTTAAGGGCAGAATTGATTAATAAATAGGCCCCATAAAGAGTTTATGTGAGTCCATAGGGGATAAAAGGGGTCATTCCGAGTTGATCGCTCGCTAGCAGTTTTTCGCTGCTGTCCAAACGCTATTGCGCGCCCACTGGGAGTGTATATTAGCTTAGCAGAAGTGCGAATGAAAGGATCGCAGAGCGGCTACAAAAATATTTTGTGCAGTTTTAGAGCAGCTCAAAACCTACTCAGCTCCTGTGATCACTTCAGACTGTTCAGTTCCGGATTTGACGTCACAAACACGCCCTGCGTTTGCCCAGCCACGCCTGCGTTTTTCCTGGCACACCTGCGTTTTCCCTGCCATGCCTGCATTTTCCCAAACACTCCCTGAAAACGGTCAGTTGACACCCAGAAACGCCCACTTCATGTCAATCACTCTGAGATCAGCAGTGCGACTGAAAAGCTTCGCTAGACCTTGTGTGAAACTACATAGTTTGTTGTAATAGTACGTCGCGCGTGCGCATTGCGCCGCATACGCATGTGCAGAAGTGCCGTTTTTTAGCCTCATCACTGCGCAGCGAACAAATGCAGCTAGCGATCAACTCGGAAAGACCCCCAAAGATCAATGGGGGATTTTTAACGATATCAGTGATTAAATGGGTGTAATCTCTATGCAAATGTTTGAGATGTTTTGCATATTTCAAAATTCCCCTATAACCAGTCCTCACCCCTTGTATTATTATTATTATTATTATTATATGACTTATGTTGAACCATGATGCAATGCACAGCTGCCATTGCAGACAGACACACAGAGTGCAATGAATACGTCCCATATGCGCCATTTGTCTGTTGTACATGTGTACTTACTTATGAATAAAAGTCACAGTGACATTGCATAAGACCACACAACGTCAGCTGCATGTATGTAATGACCCTTCTGGCTTGTGTCACAGGACATGTCAATGCTGATATATAAACTTCTAGAAGTAATATCGGTATGTACCAAAGCCATTTTCCTGGGCCCTTGTGCAAACATAAAAACATACAACTCCTGAGTGGCTTATAATAAGGCGGGATATGTTACTGGTTACAGCACATGGATGCACACTGCACCAGGTTATTTAATCAGCCCGGTGGTGTCACTTCAAGATCCCGGTGCCAAGGTATTGGGATTCCAACAGAACTGCAATGTCAGCGGCCGGGAGACGGCGCTGAGTGACTGACAAGATGAGCCGGAGATATTCTCAGCCCATACTTGTTGTTTAACAGCTAGGTACAAAAATAGATTACTGTGTATACAGTAATGCAGAAATAGTCCCTGTTTACAGGCAGGGACAGAAAGGTATTATATTATTATTATTATTATTATTATTATACTTTATTTATATGTTGTCACATGGGATCCGCAGCGCCCAATTACAGAGTACATAAACAAATGAGAAAAAACAAGAAGACAGTGACTTTCAATTCAAGACAATATAGGACAAGTACAGGGTATATACACATAAGCTGCGTCAGCAGATGACACTGACATAAGTATTGGTGCGGCAGAAAACCGAGGGATTTGATGCCGTCTAAGGGAGTATTGAAAAAAAGGTAGGTTAAGTAAGAGACGGAAAAGCACATGAGGAAAGAGGGCCCTGCTCATGAAAGCTTACATTCTTAAGGAATATAGTATATATACATAATATAGAGTCAGGGCCGGATCTAGGGGGGGGGGGGCGAATGGGGCGACCGCCCCCCCTAACACAGTCATAGCCACGCCCACTTTTGAGCAGAAGAGAGCTCTCCTGGGATAGCCTGAGGCAGAACGATGTGCTGCAGCTTATACCACAGCAGCACAGAGGAGCCAGGAGAGCAAGGGTTACAGAGCATTTGCCCCTCACTTGCTGGTGTGTGGGTACTAGGGCTAATAATTACAATTACCCCATAGCACAGTCACATGTACATAGAACAATAACAAAGCTCTATCTCAGTCTCACTCAAAAAGTTCAGTCAGAATTGAGAGAGGAGGAGTGAGGATTGCAGATGGGAGGAGTTGGGACTGTAGAGGGAGGAGTCAAGGTTAAACAGTAAACCGCCCCCCCTAAAGAAAAGTATAGATCCGTCCCTGTATAGAGTGTAAGCTTGCAAGCAGGGCCTTCCTACCTCTATGTCTGTCTGTTTTTACCCAGTTTTGTTCTATTACTGTTGTTCTAATTGTAAAGCGCAACGGAAGCCGCTGCGCTATATAAGAAACTGTTAATAAACGAGGTGATTCATCACACCCTACGGGCGCTCTTCACACCGTCGTAAGGGGCTACGCCACCTTAATCCTTGCACACCCTTGTGGCGTGCAATATTTTTATTCTATGGAGTATTACCTCCAATCATAATTGTGTGAGTGGTTACATATTGCAAGGACAAAGGGTGTATAATGGTTAAGGGGTCGAAGCCCCTTGCAATGGCGTGAACAGCGCACGCAGGGCCTGATGACTCACCTAGGTAGGTGTTTTGGTTGGGGAAGTGGCGGGTGCGGGGAAGACGCGGATGGGATCCGGGGGTGCCGCGGGAGAGGGAGGGCCAGTTGCAATGGTGCCGCAGGTGGGGAGGGACTGATGCGGTGGTGCCGCACCTGGGGGAGGGTGCGTGGGTGCCGCGGGTGGGGGTACGGAGCCACGGCGGGTGGGGGAGTAGCAGTTGCGGGGGTGCCCCAGGTGGGGGAGGGGCATATGCGGTGGTGCGGTGGGAGGGGCGGGTGCGGGGTTGCTGCAGGTGGAGGAGGGGGTCCGGAGCTACTGCGGGTGCTGGAGGGGGTGTGTGGGGGTGGCACGGATGGGGCCCGGAGGTACTGCGAGTGGGGGAGGGTCTCCCGGAGACTCGCACAGCAGCCAGTCACTATTGTTAGCGCCGGTGTGTCCCAACGCGCCGCATTACAGGGAAGAAGATGCACTCAATAAACTACAGCTCCCAGCAGCCCTAAGGGGCGGAATGCTTTGGCACTAAGGGCTGCTGGGAGCTGTAGTTTATGTAGTGCGTCTATTTCCCTGTAATGCGGCGCGTTGGGACACCGACGCTAACAATAGTGACTGGCTGGCAGAACAGAGTGACTGGCTGAATCAATGTAAAAGGTGAGAGTGCTGTGCAGTGTCAGTGACACTACACACAGGCCCGGTGCTAGCCGCTCATTGGGAGGCCACCAGGAAGGAGAGGCGTTCTCCCTGCGCTGCATCCCTGTGCTGAGCTGCTGCTGCTATCCCTGCTGCCGGCTGCTGTCACACATGCAGCAGCGCCGGCAGCACAAAGCCTCCCCTCTCCCCCTCCCCTCCCCTGTGTGACATTCAGTGGCCGGGCGGGAGCCAAAGGGGAGGAGCTAGATGGGAATAAGGGGTGGAGCTAGACGGGACCATGCTGCAGCAGGAGGATGAGCTGCCACAGCTTCGGCCAGCCAGACTTCATTAGATAAGTGTCTGGGAAGAGAGTGAGTGTGTGTGTATATACAGTGTCTGTGTATACTGTATATATGTGTAATGTATGTACAGTATGTGCGTGTGTATGTATATATATATATATATATATATATATATATAGTACAAACAACTGATGCTCGGTACTCCCGGTGAAGGTGTTTCAGGTGCCCGGTGCCCTCCTATGCAGGGAGCTGCTGTAAATAGAGACGGATAGTAGGCGGCACTCCTAGAACTTTTAAATGAAAGTATACTGGTTTATCTGGTTTCCAGCATATTTTGATTTAAAAGTCCTAGGAGTGCCGCCTACTATCCGTCTATATATATATATATATATATATGTGTGTGTCTGTTGTGTGTGTATGTGTGTGTGACTGCGGCATAATGTGTGTAAGCGGCACTGGTATAGGGGGTGTTACATGTGTAAGCGTCACTGGTACAGGGGGTGTTACGTGTGTAAGCGTCACTGGTACAGGGGGTGTTACGTGTGTAAGCGTCACTGCTACAGGGGGGTGTTACGTGTGTAAGCGTCACTGGTACAGGGGGTGTTACGTGTGTAAGCGTCACTGGTACAGGGGGTGTTACGTGTGTAAGCGTCACTGGTACAGGGGGTGTTACGTGTGTAAGCGTCACTGGTACAGGGGGTGTTACGTGTGTAAGCGTCACTGGTACAGGGGGTGTTACGTGTGTAAGCGTCACTGGTACAGGGGGTGTTACGTGTGTAAGCGTCACTGCTACAGGGGGGTGTTACGTGTGTAAGCGTCACTGGTACAGGGGGTGTTACGTGTGTAAGCGTCACTGGTACAGGGGGTGTTACGTGTGTAAGCGTCACTGGTACAGGGGGTGTTACGTGTGTAAGCGTCACTGGTACAGGGGGTGTTACGTGTGTAAGCGTCACTGGTACTGGGGGTGTTACGTGTGTAAGCGTCACTGGTACAGGGGGTGTTACGTGTGTAAGCGTCACTGGTACAGGGGGTGTTACGTGTGTAAGCGTCACTGCTACAGGGGGGTGTTACGTGTGTAAGCGTCACTGGTACAGGGGGTGTTACGTGTGTAAGCGTCACTGGTACAGGGGGTGTTACGTGTGTAAGCGTCACTGGTACAGGGGGTGTTACGTGTGTAAGCGTCACTGGTACAGGGGGTGTTACGTGTGTAAGCGTCACTGGTACGGGGGTGTTACATGTGTAAGCATCACTGCTACAGGGGGGTGTTATGTGTGTAAGCGTCACTGGTATAGGGGGTGTTACTTGTGTATGGTCACTGGTACAGGGGGGCGTTACATGTGTAAGTGTCTCTACTACAGGGGGTATTATGTGCGCTGTGCCTGTGTAAAGTATGCGAGGGTGCGAATTTATAGTTTGCAGGGGGACGCCGAACACCCTACCACCGGCCCTGACTGCACACCCACTGCACTGCACAGCACTGTCACCTTTTACATTGATTCAGCGTCCATACATTACCCTCCGCGATATCACCCACTCTATCCGCTACATTAACCATCTCGGGGCTTCCAGGCCGGCAGGCCAGGTGCTGTGTTGCAGAGTCAGGGCCTCTAGGGATCTGGGTGCGGTTGTGGCGGGGAGGCACTTCTGTGACATCACACGCAGAGGAGGCTCCGGGGGTCAGAGAGTATGCGGTGCAGGGAGGGCTATGAAAGCCTTCTGCTGCGCCGCTTTCATACACATCTATGCCGGTGGCCGCAGCAGCTTGTGTTCCACCTGCGGTGCGGCTAGGGAGTGGGGATTGTTGATGCCGGAGGGGGCAGGCGGACTGGCAGCAGGACATAGGACGCTGCAGTAATTGTTTTTTCCCTATCTACAGCGCAGAGACTTGCTGCAGATGCAGTGGCATACCCTCCAGCTGCACCTTTCTGGCAGGTACATGACCTTTTTTTATGGACTGTACCGATTTTTGACTCTCCAAGCTTCCATTGAAAGTATAGGAAAAGGGGCGTGGACACGCAGCTGTACCCATGACCACGCCCCCTTTTCGAATGTGAATCAATGTTTATGTGTAAATTGTTGGAGGGTGTGATGCTGCAGATGCAGTGGGACTATTTTGGGGTGTGGGGCTGGAGCTGCAGCTCCATCAGCCCCATTGCTAATCCTGCTCTGTGAAAACACAGCAGGCAAAGGGCAGAGCCTCCCATTGGATGTAACCTGTGTGGGAGGGCATTTCTCGGCCAATCAGCTGTGGACTGGGTGTGATAGACCTGCCATTAACCCAATGAGAGCTCCTAGCTACGCCAGGCACAGATCTGGGCTATTATATAGCATATATATATATATATATATATATATATACTGTATATATATATACTGTATATATATATACACACACACACACACACACACACACACACACAGTGTATGAAAGTCTGCTTTGAAACAATAGACATTATATGAAACGTAACCTGAAAACTGACGCAGACCAGTGTAATGTGGCCAGTGAACGCACCATATTTGCACGCATTGCCACCTCCCAGTCCGCGCCCAGGAATGCCCCTCACTTTGCTCTAAATCGGAAATCACCATCAACAACACATTTGTGCGTTTGCTCGGATATTTTGCACTTGCGCAGCTGCAAATAATCACTCAACTACGATAACGTCGGCATTGCGTGCCGCTATGGATCAGGTGCACAGTGTCTGAACTGGATGACCACATATACTATGAATATGATACATACAGCGGGCACAATGTGAGCACAATAATAACACATGACACTCATGTAATATGTAATTGTCTCCATTTATATTTCCTCCATAGCACCAAGTGCAGAATCATCAGGGGTAACAGTGTATTCTCGTATATACATGTCACATACACATTCCACCCTTATATACAGGCAGTGCTGGGAAATCTCAGACATAGAGGTCACCTTCACATGCATTCAGTTCATAGGATCCTACACACCCTCCTGCGACTTTTACTGAACTCATTGCCTGTCTCCTCCTGAGCCAGGTGTCATGAGGCAGAGGTGCTTTATCCATTGCCCCTGTATATGACACAGCTATTCTGTGCTCCCTGCTCAGGCTATAATACACAGAGACATATTCAAAATGCCGACATAGTCAGAATATCGACATTTGAAATGGCTACATGTCACAATACCGACATGCGTTTTTAAAGAATTTTTGCCCCAAAACAGACTTGTTGATACTTTACCATCCCAGTGACCTGGAGGGGGAATATAATAGTGTTCCGAGCACAGCGAAGCACCGCGCCCAAAGCATGGCGAGCTCAGCGAGCCATGCGAGGGGACGCGGTACACTTAGACGTTGTCAATGTCGACCTATGTCAACATGGACACCAAAAAAAAAACAAGAAAAACTCATGTTGGTATTTTGACATGTTGGCATAATGAATGTCGGTATTTTGGCCATGTCGGAATTGTGCCTGTAGGTCAATGGCTGTTGGGATTATGACTCTGTATTGTGTCCGTCTGTAAATCATACTGAACCTATTACATGTATATATCTAGCTGATAATCCTGACCCAGCCAGCACCGGATACCGTAAAGGCAGCATATAGGGGCTCAGTGAAGGTGGCGGAGAAGGTGTGTAAGTGTCTGATGGGGTCACACAGCTGATAGAAGGACAGACGCCCGGCCTCATAGTCCAGGTATATCCCCACTGTCTGCACAGGAGACTCAAGCTGCAGATTAGTGCACACAGAATTGTGCATCACTAAGTAACCCTCATCATCCGACATACGCAAACACCAGGACTTGCTATTGTATCCAATGCGTGATTGCCCTCCTTTCCTTTCCATACTAGAATAAGCCACTCCAACCCCCCAATACTTTGATGTGCTGACTCCCACTTCCCAGCAATGTTGTCCTGAGCCAAATCTTGTGCTGCTGAGGACCACACGATAATCTGTAAACCTCATTCTACTCTGTGGGTATTTTAGGTCCACATTGGATAAGGATGCAAATTTTAAATCCCCTGATACAGAGATGTAACAATTAGATGTGTTTATATCAAGTAACATATCTGCAGCCTCAGGTATACAGGACACTCTCTTTGCAGCAGTCAGAATATCAGATAATCCTGAGTGTAATGTCACTGAGATCAGACACTCATTCAGATCATCCACAGGATAAGTCATTTTGGCAAAATATTCTAGGCTACTTTCCTTCTCATTAGAGTCTGATTCTCGGTCCTGTAAGACAGTCAGTGGGTCAGTAGCATTACACAGCTCCTCAATGTTACCCATCCTCCTGGACAGCTCATCCTTCTGTTTCTCCAGCTGGTGGATCAGATCAGAGATTTGCAGAGAAATCCTCTCAGTCTGCCTGGAGACCTCACACAGGACTCTCCCCTCTAGGACGTCCAACTTCTTCCTGATGCCCATAAACAAGTCAGTGACTTTCCCTGTGACAGCAGTTGCTTTCTCCTCTACCTCTGTCCTGCGTTTCTGTAGACTCTGCACATGTTCCTCAGCCTCTGCTCTGTTTGTGGTCAGTTTCTCCAGTAGGTTTTTCAGCTTCTCCTGCTTGGTCTTCATGGCCTCATCCAGTGACTCCACCTGGTGTCCTTTGTGTGATCCTATTGCAAAGCAGGAGACACAGACACAAGCAGCATCTTCACGGCAATGGTACGCAAAGAGTTTCTTGTGAATTTGGCATTTTCTGTTGGTCAGTGATGATGGTGGCTCAATTAAAACGTGATCTACTGACTTGTTGTGTACACTCAGGTGGCCCTCACACAGGGACATCTCACACTGCAGACACTGCTTCACAGCCGGTACAGGAGCGTCCACGCAGTAAGTACAGAAAATCTGGGTCTCCTCCGGCTCTGGCTGATTACATAGGAAACTTTCCACAATGTTACTCAGCTTTCTGTTCTTCTCCAGTACTGGGCGTTCCTGATATTCTGCTCTGCATTCCGGACAGGAATAGCCCCCAGCCCCCTCCTGTGTATCCAGCACCCTCACAATACAGTCCCGGCTGTCCACATCTCAGGGATACAGGGTCTGTATAAAGGCTCAGGCAGATGGAGCAGCTCAGCTCCTCTCTCAGACACACAGACGCCATTCTGGAATTGATAATAGAAAGTGAAACTAGTGTTGTTAGGGGGAGGAGAAGGAGTTGTGTGTGTTAGGGGGAGGAGAAGGAGTTGTGTGTGTTAGGGGGAGGAGAAGGAGTTGTGTGTGTTAGGGGGGAGGAGAAGGAGTTGTGTGTGTTAGGGGGGAGGAGACGGAGTTGTGTGTGTTAGGGGGAGGAGAAGGAGTTGTGTGTGTTAGGGGGAGGAGAAGGAGTTGTGTGTGTTAGGGGGGAGGAGAAGGAGTTGTGTGTGTGTTAGGAGGAGGAGAAGGAGTTGTGTGTGTTAGGGGGAGGAGAAGGAGATGTGTGTGTTAGGGGGGAGGAGAAGGAGTTGTGTGTGTTAGGGGGAGGAGAAGCAGTTGTGTGTGTTAGGGGGAGGAGAAGGAGTTGTGTGTGTTAGGGGGAGGAGAAGGAGTTGTGTGTGTTAGGGGGGAGGAGAAGGAGTTGTGTGTGTTAGGGGGAGGAGAAGGAGTTGTGTGTGTTAGGGGGAGGAGAAGGAGTTGTGTGTGTTAGGGGGAGGAGAAGGAGTTGTGTGTTAGCATTTTGGTTACTGTGTTGGAGCTTCCTGGCTTATTAACCCTATACTGGAATATTTATCTGTCTGCAAAGATGTGGCATAAGGAAACACAAGTTATGCAGTACCCGATTACCAAATATGCAGAGAAGGCACCGGCATATGGGCCCTGAGCCTTTAAGGGGCCCCACAACAACAGATCAAAATAATTTGACCTTGAAAGAAAATTACAATCAAGCTTTCATATATACAGTAAAAGCCAACTAGACCTGATCAGGCACTAAATATCTATATTTATATACAAGTAATACCCCAATTTTCTTTTTTTAAGAAGAAAAGTATACGTATGCTTGTGGTTGCATACAAAAATGTATACTTTTTTTAAAGGGTATAATACACTATTTGACTGAGCATTCTGCACTAATTAAGCAAGAGAAGACTAGTATGCAAATAGACGCTAAGACACACTGTGGTGTAAACCAAAACTAATTCCATGTTTGTTCTTTAATAAAAACAGCTCAATAGCATATAAGAATCTAGATATAAAACACACTATGGTGGTCATTCCGAGTTGTTCGCTCCGTAATTTTCTTCGCATCGCAGCGATTTACCGCTAATTGCGCATGCGCAATGTTCGCACTGCGACTGCGCCAAGTAAATTTGCTATGCAGTTAGGTATTTTACTCACGGCATTACGAGGTTTTTTTCTTCGTTCTGGTGATTGTAATGTGATTGACAGGAAGTGGGTGTTTCTGGGCGGAAACTGGCCGTTTTATGGGTGTGTGTGAAAAAACGCTGCCGTTTCTGGGAAAAATGAGGGAGTGGCTGGAGAAACGGGGCAGTGTCTGGGCGAACGCTGGGAGTGTTTGTGACGTCAAACCAGGAACGAAACTGACTGAACTGATCGCAGTGTAGGAGTAAGTCTGGAGCTACTCAGAAACTGCTAAGAAGTATCTATTCGCAATTCTGCTAATCTTGCGTTCGCAATTTTACTATGCTAAGATTCACTCCCAGTAGGCGGCGGCTTAGCGTGTGCAATGCTGCTAAAAGCAGCTAGCGAGCGAACAACTCGGAATGAGGGCCTATATACAAAAGAAAATGTATATAGGGTGGATCATATAATGTGAGCCAATTGTTCAGAGGAATGAAGTAAAACAATATGCACTGTGGGGGTAATTCAGACCTCATCGCTAGCAGGCGATTTTTGCACTGCTGTGATCAGATAGTCGCCGCCTACAGAGGGAGTGTATTTCAGCTGTGCAAGTGTGTGAACGCATGTGTAACAGAGCTGTATACACAGAACTTGTGCAGTCTCTGCGCAGCCCAGGACTTACTCAGCCGTTGCGATCACTTCAGCCTGTCCGGGACCAGAATTGACGTCAGGAACCCGCCCTGCAAACACTTGGACACGCCTGCGTTTTTCCAGCCACTCCCTGAAAATGGTCAGTTGCAACCCACATATGCCCTCTTCCTCAGAGGCAGAACTCTGGGAGGCAACGGAGTCGGCTGCCGCCGGGCTCCTGCTTTTTAGGGGGCACTTCGTCTCTGTTGTCTCCAGTTACGTGATGGGTGATGGCAGCAATGAGTAAAACTGACTCATTCCTGTACAGTAAGCCCGCTGGCCGCAGACTGTGATGCGGTACCTCCAGCACTCACCTCCAGAAAGGCATGGCACTTGTGCGCAACTGCAGTAGTTGTGAAAGTTGGGAGAGGAGCTTCTGCTGCTGTGGGAGGGACGAGGGACAGACGTGCGAGGCGCTGTTATAAGAACAGCCGGTACAGCTACAGCGCTCATGTCGGATTCCCTATTGTGGCTGGCGTTCTGCGGCGAGAGCAGAGCCTTCTTTCACTAGTGCAGAGGAGGAGGAGTAGAAGGGGCACCAGGAGAAGATTAGGAACGAGGTGTCTGTGTTCTGTACGTGCCTATATAAAAACGTACGCTCCCTTTCTCCCTCTCTGAGTGCACTGCCATATTCTAGTAAATATATTTTGTGATATACTGTGAGATATATGTGTATATGTGTGTGTGTGTGTGTATATATATATATATATATGTCACCAATGACCTCCATTCTGCCTCATCGTTTCCTCCACTCTGACCTCCATTGCCACCGCCTATCCCCGCACCCCTGTTGGCTAAGATGGTGTCTATGGGCTTCTCCAGCATTTCAAATAGATCCCTCCCAGTGGCACATGTCTGCCCACGCATGCGCAGATAGGACTCCAGGAATTCCTACCATAGCAAAGAACAGCTCTTACTGCAAGAGCTGTCCTTTGGAATTTTCTTCAAGCATACGCCGTTATGCCTGCGAAGCATGGTGGAATATATGTAAGTCTGTCAAGATAAATATTGGTGCCCCTCCACTGTATATATATATGTGTATGTATGTATGTATGTATGTATGTATGTGTAGGGGGCACCGATATTTATCTTGCCTCCGGGCGTCTGGGACAAACTTACGCCACTGCTCTTCCTGTCAATCTCCGTGCGATCGCTTTTTCGCACTGTCCTGTCGCTGCCTGGCGCTCCCCGTCGCGGTGCATACACATGCGCAGATCAGACCTGATCGCAGGCTGTAGGAAAACGCAGCCTAGCGGTCAGGTCTGAGTTACCCCCTATGCCCACACCTTTATCGGAGTTCTGTGCAGGGAGATCTGATCCTTTCTCCCTTTGCTCCAGGTGCCGACTTGACAGTGTATAATATAAATACTCTGGCCGAAAATGGTGCTGTCCCGTTTAAGTCACTTAATAATAATAATAATACATTTATTTATGTAGTGCTCTTTCTCCCGCAGGACTCCGGGCGTTTTACAGGCATCAAAAATAAAGCACAGGTATATTCAATTGTGGTCGAATTCCGGCGTGAATTCGACCATTTTTGGATTCGACACAATTCGACAGGCAAAACCCTCCCGCCGGGACCCGAATTCGACATATTCAATAAATAACGGATTCGACAGTCCCGCTGTCGAAAAATGGACCAATTGATGACTAGTGGGCGGCCTGGATTCGACTTCATGGACAAAAGTGTTAAATAAATCCTGAAAAAAATTACGTGGGGTCCCCCCTCCTAAGCATAACCAGCCTCGGGCTCTTTGAGCCGGTCCTGGTTGTAAAAATATGGGGGGAAAATGACAGGGGTTCCCCCGTATTTTAACAACCAGCACCGGGCTCTGCGCCTGGTCCTGGTGCAAAAAATATGGGGGACAAAAGTCGTAGGTGTCCCCCGTATTTTTAACACCAGCACCGGGCTCCACTAGTCAGAGAGATAATGCCACAGCCGGGGGACACTTTTATATTGGTCCCTGCGGCCCTGGCATTAAATCACCAACTAGTCACCCCTGGCCGGGGCACCCTGGAGGAGTGGGGACCCCTTAAATCAAGGGGTCCCCCCCCTCCAGCCACCTAAGGGCCAGGGGTGAAGCCCGAGGCTGTCCACCCCATCCAAGGGCGGCGGATGGGGGGCTGATAGCCTTTTGTGACAAAAAAAATATTGTTTTTTGTAGCAGAACTACAAGTCCCTGTAATGGATAACCCGCGCTTTAGAAATAATGTGGAGCTGCTCCTTTAAAAAATGGTAACAATAAAACGGAGTGAAAGGAGCGCTTAAGATGTATGAAAAAATAAGGGAAAAAGAAAATAATAATAAATTAAAATGAAAAATAATTTTTCTGCAAACACCTGTGAAAAGAAAAAATGGTTAGTGAGAAATGTTTACAGCACTTTCGTGCTAATGTGAGTGGTCCTGTGTGGGAGTCCTTTTTATAAATGCCGGCACTTTTGTCCGTACTGCGGCTGCAGTTGGGACGTCTTGCTAACTATCCCTATTGCTGCCTACCTTTCAGTCACGTCCAGACTGTAATTCTTTCTTGCGGATCGCGTCCTGCCGGCTGGTCCCAATGCTGGTGCACGCGCTCCCGTCTTTACACCTGTTCGGCGCAGGTGGGATGACGTCAGGGCTTCACTCACAGATTGTTTGCCAACGCGTTTCGGACTTGCTGGTCCTTAATCCTGGCTGATAGAGACACTTCCCAAAAGGTTCTCTTTATATAGCTTTATTGTTTAATTGGCTTGATTGGAGAAGGCTCGTTAAGTTAAAAACAGCTGAATAAAATTTGTCAGAAGCTTTTTCTCACTCATTTGACACAGGTGTTTGCAATTTTAAAGGGAAAAAGGGTGATTGTATAAAATAAAGGTTATGAGAAATAATTTAAATCAATCAATTATGAAATTAATTATAAAAAATTCATTATAAAAAGGAATTAAGCTCAAAATCTATATTGAGACCAGTGGGTTCCAGAGTTTGTAACATAAAAGTCCATTTTGCTTCTGCTCTTTTGAGCTTGTCCACTATGTCTCCTCCTCTCCAATTGGGTATGATTCGTTGAATCCCCAAAAAAGATAAAAGTTTGGGATCTTTGTTGTGTTTGTCCGCAAAATGTTTAGACACACTATGGGTTTGTAGTCCTTTTTTAATATTATAAATATGCTCTGCTAATCGGATTTTGAGCTTTCTTTTAGTCTGACCAACGTATTGTAGGCCGCAAGGGCATTGCAGGAGATAAACTACTCCCTCTGTTTCACAAGTTATTCTGTCTTTTACTTTATAGCTTTTATTTGTTGTATTGCAGGTAAATGTGGTTTCAGATTTAGTTGATGATTTTTTCGCTGTCCTGCATGGTAAACATTTTAAACATGAGAAAAAGCCTTTAGTTTCTTCTCTTTGTCTGGTTTCTTCAGGAATAAAGCTTTTTACTAATTCCTGCTTGATTGAAGTTGCTCTTTTATAAATGATGCGTGGTTTATCTTGTATCATGGGTGCTAGTTCCTTGTCCAGTGCTAAAATGTGCCAATGTCTGTTTAATATTTTTTCAAATGCTAAATATTGGCTGTTGAACTGGGTGATGAACAATAATTGAAAGTCTTTTTGTGTTCTTTGTTTATACTTCAAAGTCTCATTTCTGTCTATATTGACAAGGGGGGTGGCCTCGTTATCCAAAATAAGGAAGATTATGAAGCCGTAATCACAGACCTCCTAAAGGACGATTCCACGTATGCAGTACTAAAAGGGAACCCAACAGAACAATATCAGAAGGAATTAAAGGAAATATTGGACGAAGGTTTGGAAATTGGTATATTAACAAAAAAGGAATATGATTTTATATATATAAATCACCCGCTCGTACCTACTTTTAAGTGACGCAAACGGGACAGCACCATTTTCACCCAGAGTATTTATATTATACACGGTCAAGACGGCACCTGGAGCAATGGGTTACAGGAGCAGGTCTCCCTGTACAGGACCCAGATAAAGGTGTGGACGCAGGACCTCATTCAGTAAGGATTGCAGTTTCTGCTAAAATGCAGTTGCTGCGGTCAAACAGTTGCCGCCACAAATAGAGAAAAAAGGCCCACTGCAGAAATTGCGAATGCATCGCAATATGCAGCTCATCTCAGAACCATACGCAATTACCGGAACATGGAAGATTTTTCCTATCTGCACCAGGCAAGGTTGTCTATAATACTTGCGGCACAAGAGGCTGGAAGTGGTCTGCGCTGACGTCAGAGGCCCGCCTTAAAAACGCCTGGACACGCCTGCATTTTTTCTCACACACACACACACACACACACACACACACACACACACACACACACACACACACACAACGGTAGGTTTCCTCCCAGAAACGCCGGCTTTTTGTCAGTCAAACAGCGGCTGCATTGCAATCATGATGTGTACGCAATTTCTGTCGCTATTGTTCCTTGCGCATGCGCAGACGTTCGATAATCAGATGGATTGTGATTCGCAAATTTTACAATCCTTACTGAATGAGGTCCACAGTGATTATTGTTTAATTTAATTGCAGGATGCTCTCTGTATTGTACATCGGTCACCAGGATGCTCTCTCTATTGTACAGCAGTGACTCACTATTGCAGGCACTCTCTATTGTACAGCAGTCACCAGGATGCTCTCTATTGTACCGCAGTCACCAGGATGCTATCTCTCTATTGTACAGCAGTCACCAGGATGATCTCACTATTGTAAAGCAGTCACCAGGATGCTCTGTCTATTGTACAGCAGTCACCAGGATGCTCTCTGTATTATACAGCAGTCACCAGGATGCTCTCTCTATTGTACAGCAGTCACCAGGATGCTCTCTCTATTGTACAGCAGTGACTCACTATTGCAGGTACTCTCTATTGTACAGCAGTCACCAGGATGCTCTCTCTATTGTACAGCAGTCACCAGGATGCTCTCTCTATTGTACAGCAGTGACTCACTATTGCAGGTACTCTCTATTGTACAGCAGTCACCAGGATGCTCTCTCTATTGTACCGCAGTCACCAGGATGCTATCTCTCTATTGTACAGCCGTCACCAGGAAGATCTCACTATTGTAAAGCAGTCACCAGGATGCTCTGTCTATTGTACAGCAGTCACCAGGATGCTCTCTGTATTATACAGCAGTCACCAGGATGCTCTCTCTATTGTACAGCAGTCACCAGGATGCTCTCTCTATTGTACAGTGGTCACTAGGATGCTCTCTCTATTGTACAGCAGTCACTATTGTACAGCAGTCACTCTCTATTGTACAGCAGTCACCAGGATGTTCTCTCTATTGTACAGCAGTCGCCAGATGCGCTCTCTATTGTACAGCAGTCAACAGGATGCTCTCTCTATTGTACAGCAGTCACCAGGATGCTCTCTCTATTGAACAGTGGTCAGCAGGATGCTCTCTCTATTGTACAGTGGTCACCAGGATGCTCTCTATCGTACAGCAGTCACCAGGATGCTCTCTCTATTGTACAGCAGTCACCAGTATGCTCTCTCTATTGTACAGCAGTCACCAGTATGCTCTCTCTATACAGGAGTCACTAGGATGCTCTCTCTGTTGTATAGTGGTCACTAGGATGCTCTCTATTGTACAGCAGTCTCCAGTATGCTCTCTCTATTGTATAGCAGTCACCAGTATGCTCTCTCTATATAGGAGTCACTAGGATGCTCTCTCTGTTGTATAGTAGTCACTAGGATGCTCTCTATTGTACAGCAGTCACTCTCTATTGCAGGTACTCTCTATTGTACAGCAGTCACCAGTATGCTCTCTCTATTGTATAGCAGTCACCAGTATGCTCTCTCTATACAGGAGTCACTAGGATGCTCTCTCTCTGTTGTATAGTAGTCACTAGGATGCTCTCTCTATTGTACAGCAGTCACCAGTATGCTCTCTCTATTGTATAGCAGTCACCAGTATGCTCTCTCTATCCAGGAGTCACTAGGATGCTCTCTCTTTGTTGTATAGTGGTCACTAGGATGCTCTCTCTATTGTACAGCTGTAAATACATTTTTGAAAGGTGTAATTATTGAAAGGAACACACTGCATAGTGTAACACCAGCTTTCTATAAGGAGGTGGTGTATTAGCACTCAGTAAGAAGACTATAAAAACCAGACCAGAACCACTAGCAGTAGTTGGGGGTTACAAGCCTGGCAGTGTGTGGTAATGTCACTGAGAGATGTGTCTGTCTGACTGAGGAGGGGAGGTGCAGGAGGGAGGAGTCTCAGGTGTCACATGGGCCTGTAGCTAGAGCTCCATCCTATACTGAGGTGTGTGTATGGTGAAGGGACGCCTGTGTCAGATGGACCTCTTCTACCCAGCATGGGGTATGTGCAAGTGCAGACAGTAATGGACACATTGGTTGGGACCGTTCCTTGAATAAAAAAAGAACCCATATATTTCTCTGAGACTGACAAAAGTAATTGCCATCCAGCATTGTTATATTTAATAGAAATCACACTTAACATTTGATTTTTTTTATTCAGTAGTATATTTTAAATAATAATTTATGGCATGGAAATAATTGATGGGACCCTGTAATGATGATGTTCTGCTGCATTATACTGCATACGAATACCCCTTGATTTTACGGACGTTTAAGTAATGGATTTAGTGATCCAGTATCACAAAGGATCTGCGTACTGTATATATTGAATGGATGGAGTATTATAGAGAATCCTGTATAGTTGATATCTTCTCCAAAGAAAAGATCCTCCAAAAAATTATTTTAAAAATTGTTAGGTAATATCCACAATACAGAGTACGTATATATGGGATGTAGTTACAATGCCGCTGAACGGGATCGCAGCGGGGATTCCGACGCCGGAATCCCAAATGGGAACATAATGCCGACATCCAAATCCCGATGGAGATCAGGATTCCCAGTGTCAAAATACCGACGCCTGGAATCCCGAACGTTCTTTTAGCGAGACGCTAACGTCCTGCCGTGGGGGGTGGTGGAGGTTAGGTTTAGGCATTAGAAGGGGGGTTAGGGTGCAGGGACGGGAAGGGGGTGATTAGGTACTGGGGAAGGGGGGTTAGGGTTAGGCACTTACAAGGGGAGGTTAGAATTAGGCACCAAGTGGGAGGGTTACGTTTAGGCAGCAGGGAAGGGAGGGTCAGGGTTAGGCACCAGCGGGGAGGGTTATGGTTAGACAGGGAGCGTTAGGGTAGGGGGCAGGGGAGGGGCAGGGTACTTTCTCGGGGGAAGTTGGGATTCTGGTAGTGGAAATGCCGCAGTCAGTATTATAACCACCGGCTTCCCGTCCAAATCCGTATATATGATACTTTGTATAAGAGCCCAGTAAAGTGCTTTGAAACAATTGTTTATAAGTAGTTCTCAGTAACTCCAGCCTCTGGCTGGTATAAACATTCGATTGTGTAATCTCCCCGCCATCCGAGTGATGGATGAGAGGTACCAGGAATGCTGGGATGTGAATATTTCTATTGCTGGTGCCTCAAGAGAGATGTTCCAGGTGCAAAACACACACAAAAGTCTTTGAAAAGGTTCCCTCTTCCAGAATAACCCTATTTGTGTACCTATATATAGAACATTACCTCAAAACTGACGCAGGTCAGTGTAATATGGGCAGTGAAAGCACCATATTTGCATTCATTGCCACCTCCCAGTCCACGCCCAGGAATGCCCCTCACTTTGCTCTAAATCGGAAATCACTATCAACACATGTGTGCGTTTGCTCGGATATTTTGCACACACGCAGTTGCAAATAATCACTCGACTACGATGTTATGATTCCAGCACTCTGGTCTGGGTGTTATGAGGCACGGCTGTGGCTCATTCCTGTTTTGCAGTTTTGTTCTGTATTTCATGTTATACTTCTGTTTATGTTCCCCGTGGGTGTCATGGGGTGCTCGGAGCTCACCCTTAAGGAGGGGATACTGTTATGAACCACAGGTAGTGGTTCATTCCTATTTTATGTTTATAAAGTTGTCTTGCATGCCAGGATTTCCTGTTGCTCTGTTTTAGAATACTCTTGTCTGCTGCCGCTGGTGAGTCTGTGTATTGCAGCTTGTTCCCATGTGTTCAGCCTCACCTGGCTGCTAATTGCATCTTGTCAGTTTGGAATCATGCAACAGGGCAGCTGCATGGGATTATTAATTAGGCCTCTCTGTTATATGCTGGCTGTTTGCAATTCACAGATGCTGGTGATATTCCTTGGTTTGCAGTCTGCTTGAAGTTTGAGCTGGTTCCTGTCGGTCCCTGTGTTGATTCCTGTGTCAGTCCCTGTGTCGATTCCTGTGTCTGATCCCGTGTCCTGCGGTGAGGCGTTCCTGCCCTGAGTTCCAGTGGCTTTGCCTGTCCCTGGTCAAGTCTTCTGGCTTCCTGGTGTCCACCGGTCTGTCGTTTGGGATTCTGCCTGTCCTCCAGTTCTGAGAGTCGGTGTCGGCAGCATTAGAAGTTCCTGTCCGTTTGCCAGTATTCGTACCGGTTCCGTGAGTAGCGGCTCTCCCGCGTCCGTTGGCCTAGGCCGCTGTATTCTATTATTGTTTCTGTCCCTGGTGTTTTGCAGAGGGTTCTGCTTATGCTGTCACCGCCGGTACACAAAGGTATTGTGTCGGCGTGTGATCAGCATTTCCTTTGTTGTTCTTTTCCTTTGGCGGTTTCTCCGCACATACTTTAGGTTTTTAGTTAGCTTGTAGCCCCTGGCCTGTTTGCTTAGTTAGAGGTCCTCTTGTTATCATTCTGCCTCGGATTTCCCTTTGTCTCTCATTAAGACCGGGGGGCACCGGAGTTGGGCAGACATAATCCGCCCTTCAAACGTGGCTGCCAAGGGCTCAAGAAACCATAGTCTCGCAAGGGATGTCCGATAGCACGGGTGAGACAACAGAGTTAGGGCGCCAGGGGCTATTCCCTTTCCATTCCCCTTTCCCAGCATTCCGTCCTGGTGCTCTGGACTCGCTTCATAACATCTCCCTTGTTCTGAGCACCAGGAACCTAACATTATCACCAGCCATACCACAAAAAATAAATAAAACTTTTTTTCTTTTTTGGCCCAGTCCAGTGTCTAGTCTAGAATCCAGTCCTGTCTAGAATTCAGTGTGCAGAATCCAATCCGGTGTTTAGAATCCAGTCCTGTCTAGAATTCAGTGTGCAAAATCCAGTCCGGTGTTTAGAATCCAGTCCGGTGTTTAGAATCCAGTCCGGTGTTTAAAAATAAAAAATAAAAAAATAAAATAAAATAAAAAAGTCTTGTTTTGTTTAGCAAAATTTAGTCTTGTCTTGCCTTGCCTTGCCTTGCCTTGCCTTGTCTTGTCTTGTCTAGTTTTAAATCCTCCTATGTCTACTATGCAAGCCCTGCAGGCATCTCTCGCAGCCCTGAACTCTGTATTCAGTGCTTTGAGACCAGAGCGACTAGAAGTTTTGCAGCAATCCCTAAAGCAACTGCAAAACCTTCTGACTAAAATCTTGCTCATTTTGCCAGAAGTCGTTGAGAGTACATATATCTCTAAAGAGACTCTTGTTCACAGTATGGTGACAAGAGAATCCTCTGGTTTAATTGAAGAGAAAAGGTTTAAAAGTTTTCTGCGGCCCAGGCTCTCAGAAGAGGAGCGTCTGCGTCGCAGAAACTTAAACTTATGCCTATATTGTGGGGGTTTAGGCCATTATCTGCAGACCTGTGAGTTGCGCAAGCCAAAGTGTGGTGACGAGTCTTGCCCTCTGGCCAAGTTGAGTCATGATACAAGACCTACTCCTGTCTCTACTGTGGCAGAGGTACTTGTCACACAACCCACACAAAAAAGCTCTCTGTCCTATAATTGGGGTCCTTGGGCAAGGGAGCCCCATTATAGATTCAGGAATCAAAAGAGAATGTTTCTCTCCTCTCTTGAGGTTCCTGTGGAAGTGGAGTTGCAGGTTCCTGGAGTGGTGCCCGATGCCCAGGGTCCTGGAGTGGTGCCCGATGCCCAGGGTCCTGGAGTGGTGCCCGATGCCCAGGGTCCTGGAGTGGTGCCCGTAGCCCAGGGTCCTGGAGTGGTGCCCGATGCCCAGGGTCCTGGAGTGGTGCCCGTAGCCCAGGGTCCTGGAGTGGTGCCCGTAGCCCAGGGTCCTGGTGCGGTGCCCGTAGCCCAGGGTCCTGGTGCGGTGCCCGATGCCCAGAGTCCTGGTGCGGTGCCCGATGCCCAGAGTGCTGGAGCGGTACCCGATGCCCAGAGTGCTGGAGCGGTACCCGATGCCCAGAGTGCTGGAGCGGTACCCGATGCCCAGAGTGCTGGAGCGGTACCCGATGCCCAGAGTGCTGGAGCGGTACCCGATGCCCAGAGTGCTGGAGCGGTACCCGATGCCCTAGCTTATAGAGGGACATCAAATATTATAGTTCAGGTGTCCATACCGGAAGTGGTCTCAGAAGCTGTTACCCCAGGTAGGGACTTGAAAAGCGCAACCCTAGAAAGGGTCTCTAAAACCATAGTTCTTGAGGGGAACTCGAGAAGCAAAACCCCAGAAGGGATCTTTGAAGTAATATCCCCAAGTGGGGTCTCGAGAGACGCAGCCCCAAAGAAGGGTCTAGAAGTCGCTTCCCCAGGAAAGAACTTAAGAAGCATAGCATTAGTGGAGGATCTGAACGTTATTGCTTCAGCAAAAGTCCCGGAAGTCATAGTCCCGGGAGAACTTTCGATAATTATCGACTCAGAGAGGGAGGCCGATGGCCCAATCCCAGTCAGGGAGGCCAACGGCCCGGTCCCAGTAAAAGAATCCGAGGTGCTGGCCCCAGCGGGGTTCCCGGAGGCCACTGCCCCAGCGGGGTTCTTGGAGGCCACTGCCCCAGCGGGGTTCCCGGAGGCCACTGCCCCAGCGGGGTTCCCAGAGGCCACTGCCCCAGCGGGGTTCCTGGAGGCCACTGCCCCAGCGGGGTTCCCGGAGGCCACTGCCCCAGCGGGGTTCCCGGAGGCCACTGCCCCAGCGGGGTTCCCGGAGGCCACTGCCCCGGGTGGGGTTCAGAAAGTCACTGCCCCGGGTGGGGTTCAGAAAGTCACTGCCCCGGGTGGGGTTCAGAAAGTCACTGCCTCGGGTGGGGTTCAGAAAGTCACTGCCCCGGGTGGGGTTCAGAAAGTCACTGCCCCGGGTGGGGTTCAGAAAGTCTCAGCCCCGGGTGGGGTTCAGAGAGCCTCAGCCTCGAGTAAGGTCAATAGTGACCAGGTCCTAGCAAAGCACTCCAGTCAGTCAGATGAGAAGGAAACAGATCGTGACTCTGATATCTCAACATCCATAACCTTTGATGGGGACTTCGCCCAATTTCTGGCGCTTTTCAAACACTATTATGTTGTCTAGACCATTTCTGGGCATCACTTCAGAAAACCTTGGGCTCTATCTGATTTATTCTTTTAGAGGAGAGCCTTCTGAGTGGGCGACCAGCCTAATGAAAGCTGAAGATCCCATTCTTCAGGATCCCCTAGCATTCTGTGATGCAATTGTTAAAAGATACGGTTCCAAAGAAATTGGTTCAGGTTCCTCTAAGTCACCCGTCTTGTCTGCTGAGAGTCCACCAAATACTGTAAACTCGGCACAAGAGTCCCAGCCCATTGTTTTGACTGCAGGATGTGCTTTTTTGACTTCTTCTTCTAATAATAGTACTTTACCAGAAAGTTCAGCTCCCAAGGGTAAGAGACCTGTCTCTGATTTGAACGCAGCCTTGCTGGGTGGTACCATCAGTTCAGACAATGTTTGGGGAATTACCTTGGTCAGACCTAAAGAGCTTTGTAAAAAGAAGAAGAAGAAAAAGAAATAATTTTTGACTCTTGCCTTGATAAAAAAAAAAAAGAGATTTTTTTTCCTTGTCTTGTGTCCAGTGGCCACCATCAAGGGGAGGGCACTGTTACAAGTTGTTGCTACAGCTTGTTTTTTGTTTTCTCGTCTGTTACACCAGTGTGTCAGGTGTTTTTTTTTTTTGTATCCCTTGTTCTGGATAGTCTGAATTTTGGGGTCTTTTGACCCTCCTCAAGGGGGGGGGTAATGTTATGAGCCATGGCTGTGGCTCATTCCTGTTTTGCAGTTTTGTTCTGTATTTCATGTTATACTTCTGTTTATGTTCCCCGTGGGTGTCATGGGGTGCTCGGAGCTCACCCTTAAGGAGGGGATACTGTTATGAACCACAGGTAGTGGTTCATTCCTATTTTATGTTTATAAAGTTGTCTTGCATGCCAGGATTTCCTGTTGCTCTGTTTTAGAATACTCTTGTCTGCTGCCGCTGGTGAGTCTGTGTATTGCAGCTTGTTCCCATGTGTTCAGCCTCACCTGGCTGCTAATTGCATCTTGTCAGTTTGGAATCATGCAACAGGGCAGCTGCATGGGATTATTAATTAGGCCTCTCTGTTATATGCTGGCTGTTTGCAATTCACAGATGCTGGTGATATTCCTTGGATTGCAGTCTGCTTGAAGTTTGAGCTGGTTCCTGTCAGTCCCTGTGTTGATTCCTGTGTCAGTCCCTGTGTCGATTCCTGTGTCTGATCCCGTGTCCTGCGGTGAGGCGTTCCTGCCCTGAGTTCCAGTGGCTTTGCCTGTTCCTGGTCAAGTCTTCTGGCTTCCTGGTGTCCACCGGTCTGTCGTTTGGGATTCTGCCTGTCCTCCAGTTCTGAGAGTCGGTGTCGGCAGCATTAGAAGTTCCTGTCCGTTTGCCAGTATTCGTACCGGTTCTGTGAGTAGCGGCTCTCCCGCGTCCGTTGGCCTAGGCCGCTGTATTCCATTATTGTTTCTGTCCCTGGTGTTTTGCAGAGGGTTCTGCTTATGCTGTCACCGCCGGTACACAAAGGTATTGTGTCGGCGTGTGATCAGCATTTCCTTTGTTGTTGTTTTCCTTTGGCGGTTTCTCCGCACATACTTTAGGTTTTTAGTTAGCTTGTAGCCCCTGGCCTGTTTGCTTAGTTAGAGGTCCTCTTGTTATCATTCTGCCTCGGATTTCCCTTTGTCTCTCATTAAGACCGGGGGGCACCGGAGTTGGGCAGACATAATCCGCCCTTCAAACGTGGCTGCCAAGGGCTCAAGAAACCATAGTCTCGCAAGGGATGTCCGATAGCACGGGTGAGACAACAGAGTTAGGGCGCCAGGGGCTATTCCCTTTCCATTCCCCTTTCCCAGCATTCCGTCCTGGTGCTCTGGACTCACTTCATGAACATCTCCCTTGTTCTGAGCACCAGGAACCTAACACTGGGGAGATCTTATAGCAAGGACCTGAGCACTGGAACGTAATGCTGGAAAAGGGAACGGGAATAGCCCCTGGCGCCCTAACTCCGTTGTCTCGCCCGTGCTGTCAGAAATCTCTTGCGAGACTATGGTTGCTTGAGCCCATGGCAGCCGCATTTGAAGGGCGGATTACGTCTGCCCAACTCCGATGCCCCCTCAGGTCTTAATGGGAGACAAAGAGAAATCCGAGACAGGGTGATAACAAAGGGCCCTCTAACTAAACAACAAAGCCAGGGGCTACAGACTAACCTAAAACTAGAATATGTGCGGAAAACCGCCAGGGAAAAGGACAACCAAAATACCCACTTGTCCACTCTCCTACCCGGCACCGCCGAGTTCCGGAGAGGACTTGTGGAAGCGGAAACCTCTGCAAATGCTCCGAAACAGAATACAAAATGAAGCGGGCTAGGCCGCAGCACGCGGCAGAGCCGCAACTCACGAAAACCACACGAGATCCTCTGGCGACTATTGCGGGCAATTGAGGACCAGAAGACTCCTTGGGATGAGATGACAACTCCAAGATTCAGGAACTCTGAGGACAGGAATGACCGGACACAGCAGGACTGGAACAGACGTTCAGCAACCCTAAGCAGCATGCAGGAAGCTATTACCGGCGTCTGTGTGAAGCACTGAGAAGGTATTTAGCAGGGAGTCCTTCAATCAGATGTTCAGAGCCTGATTAGCATAAATGCCGTGCAGCTGCCTTGCTGCACGACCAGAAGACAAGTGTATGTGGTTAACTTGATTGACCCTGCAACGGGGAGTGCGGTCCGCCCGTGGCATCCCCGTTGCTAGGGTCCAGGCGGCTCAGCGCGCCCGGCGTCCCAGCATTGCTAGGAAGCCGGCGGCTCAGCACGCACAGCGTCCCAGCGTTGCTAGGGACCCGGCGGCTAGCACACTCGGCATCCCTAGTTGCTAGGCGCCAGGCCGCGAGGACATCGCGGACCACGGCGCCTAACAGTACCCCCCCCCCCCTTGAGGAGGGGTCAACGAACCCCTAAAGCCAGGTTTCTAAAGAAATTCCAGAAAAAATGCTCTCTTGAGTTTAGGGGCATGAAGATCCTTATCCAGGACCCAAGACCTTTCCTCCGGACCATAGCCTTTCCAGTGAACCAAAAAATAAAGCCGACCCCGGGACATTCTAGAATCAAGAACTTTCTCTACCAAGAACTCCTGTTGTCCCTGCACATCCACTGGAGATCTACCCTGAGAGATCCTCCGAGGAAATCTACTGGAAGAAACATATTGTTTCAACAGGGAACAGTGAAAAGTATTCCAATTCTGAGAGATCTTGGTAAACGTAGCTGAAAGCCAACTGGGTTGACCTTCTTAATAATAAGAAACGGTCCAATAAATTTGGGTCCCAGTCTAGCCGAGGATTGTCGAAGCTTGATGTTGCGAGTAGACAACCACACCTTATCTCCCACCTTAAAAGTGCAAGGACATCGGAGCCTGTCAGAAAATGTCTTCTCTCGGAAGGCCGCTTTTCTGAGAGCAAGGTGCACTTTTCTCCAAATTGCTCTGAGATGGGAGGTTAAGGTCAGCGAGGAGACTGGAGAATGATGAAAAAAAGAATTGGCTCTTGGGTGAAAACCAAAAACTGAAAAGAATGGAGACTCTTTGGTGGAGGAATGACAAGAGTTATTATAAGCAAATTCAGCCAAAGGGAGAAACTCGGACCAATCATTCTGGAGTTTGGCTGAATACAAACGTAAATATTGTTTTAATGACTGGTTGACTCGTTCGGTTTGCCCGTTAGACTGTGGGTGATAACCAGATGTTAAAGACAGTTTCATCTTCAAAGAGGCACAAAAACGTTTCCAGAATTGTGCGATGAATTGTGGACCCCGATCAGAAACAATATCAGTGGGCAAACCATGAAGCCTGAACACATGGCGGAGGAACAAAACTGCCAACCCTTGAGCAGAAGGCAATCGGGGAAGAGCAATAAAATGAGCCATTTTACTAAAACGGTCCACTACCACCCAAATGACTCGGAATCCGGCTGAAAGGGGAAGGTCAACCACGAAATCCATGGAGATATGAGACCATGGCCTGAGAGGAACAGTTAAAGGCATGAGTTGCCCGATAGGCAACGAACGAGGAACCTTATGCTGTGCACAACCCTGACAGGAATGGACGAATTCCTTAACGTCTTTAGAAAGACTAGGCCACCACACTGAGCGAGAGACTAACTCCAAGGTCTTAGTGATACCCGGATGCCCTGAGACTTTGTTGTCATGAAACTCAGATAAAACAGTGGCTCTCAAAAATTCAGGGACATAAAGACGACCAGCAGGAGTAAGTCTAGGAGCTTGGTGTTGAAGCTGGTTTAACTGGGTAAATAAATCCTGTGTGAGGCCTGCCCGGATGACCGAAGATGGAACTATGGGGGTAACAACAGGATAGCTATTGTGAACCGGAAGAAAGCTACGTGACAGGGCATCAGCTTTCGTATTCTTGGAACCAGGCCTGAAAGTGATGATAAACCTGAAACGAGTAAAAAATAATGCCCAACGTGCCTGCCGAGCATTAAGCCGTTTAGCTGATTCAATATATTGCAGGTTCTTGTGGTCAGTTAAAACCGAAATAGTATGTCTAGCTCCCTCCAGCCAATGCCTCCATTCCTCGAAAGCCCATTTTACTGCCAGTAACTCCCGATTACCAACGTCATAGTTGGATTCAGCGGAGGAGAATTTCCTGGACATAAAGGCACAAGGATGTAACTCCAGAGACTCCGGATCTTCTTGAGAAAGGACAGCCCCCACTCCAACCTCTGAGGCATCAACCTCCACAATAAAAGGCAATTTCGGATTAGGATGTCTGAGGACAGGAGCCGAGACAAAGGCTTGTTTCAAGGCCTGGAAAGACAACTCAGCTTCATGCGACCAATTGGAAGGATCCGCTCCTTTTTTAGTCAGAGCTGCTATGGGAGCAACCAGTTCAGAAAAAGAATGAATGAACCGCCTATAATAATTTGCAAACCCTAAAAAGCGCTGAATTGCTTTTAAATTAGTGGGTTGCGCCCAATTAAGGATGGCCTGGAGCTTCTTCGGTTCCATGGAAAATCCCTGGGGAGAAATTATGTACCCTAAAAAAGGTACTTCTGTGATGTGAAAATCACACTTCTCCAGCTTGGCATATAAATGATTCTCACGTAACTTTTGAAGAACCAGACGCACCTGGGTAACATGTTGTTCCATCGATTCAGAATAAATCAAGATGTCGTCTAAATAAACGACCACGAATTTCCCTAGGAAGTCACGGAGAACATCGTTAATGAGGTCTTGAAAAACTGCCGGAGCATTTGACAGGCCGAATGGCATCACCAGGTATTCACAGTGACCCGGCTGAGTGCTGAAAGCCGTCTTCCACTCATCCCCAGATTTAATTCGGAGGAGGTTGTAAGCTCCCCTAAGGTCAATTTTAGAAAAAATCACGGCGGAACGTAACTGATCAAAAAGCACAGAAATTAACGGCAAAGGATAGGTGTTTTTAACGGAGATCTTATTCAGAGCCCTAAAATCAATGCATGGTCTAAGCGAGCCATCTTTTTTCTCCACAAAGAAAAAAACAGCACTTAAAGGAGATTTCGATGGTCTAATAAATCCCTTCTTTAGGCTTTCCTGAATATAATTATTCATGGCCGTGGTTTCTGGCCCGGACAAGGCATATAATCTCCCCTTAGGCAAAGTGGCACCTGGAACTAGCTCAATTGCACAATCATAGGGCCGATGGGGAGGCAGAATGTCCGCATTGCCTTTGGAGAAGACATCGGCAAACTCCTGGTATTCCACAGGAATGAGCTCTGGGACGACTGCTGCAACTCTGACTGGATACGAAATACATTCTTTAACACAAAAAGTACCCCATTGGGAAATCTCCCCGGACCGCCAATCAATGGTGGGATTATGAAAGGCAAGCCAAGGGTGACCCAAAACAACAGGAACTGCCGGGCAATGTGTAAGGTAGAATTCAATATCTTCAGAATGTAAGGCTCCTACCGTAAGTATTACTGGAGGTGTACGGTGAGTAATTACCCCATTGGAAAGTGGACCCCCATCTAAGCATGGTGATACATCTATCTAACGGTAAATGTGGAATGCCTTAGGCCTTAGCCCAAGTTAAATCCATAAAGTTTCCTGCAGCTCCACTGTCGACAAAAGCCGACACCAAAGAACTGAGGCTGCCAAAGGAAACCTTAACAGGGACTAATAGAGAGTTGTTTGGTTGTTTGAGGAGATAAGCTGCAGACCTAAGTGAACCCCCTCACCATTCACCTGGTCAGAGCGTTTCCCGACTTGTTCGGGCAGTTACGAGCAAAATGTCCCTTATCCCCACAGTACAAACAAAGACCGGGTTTTTGTCTTCTGGTTCTTTCCTCAGGAGACAGCCGGGAGAGACCTATCTGCATGGGCTCCTCGACGTCCTCTGGGAAGGTATAAACACAAGGACTAGACCTTACAGTTGTTCCTCTTTCAGCCCTCCGCTCTCGGAGACGACGATCAATCTTTATAGCAAGCTCCATGAGTTTATCGAGAGTCTCAGGAGCGGGGTACTGGAGGAGACTGTCTTTAATAAATTCAGATAAACCGAGGCGAAACTGACTGCGCAGGGCCGGGTCATTCCAGCCACAGTCGTTCGACCAACGGCGAAACTCGGTACAATAAACCTCCGCTGGATTTCTACCTTGTTTGAGAGCGCGCAGATGACTCTCAGCGGATGCCTCTCTATCTGGGTCATCATACAAGAGCCCTAATGACTTAAAAAAGGCGTCTACAGATAACAATGCAGGATCCTCAGCTTTTAAACCAAATGCCCAGGTCTGAGGATCCCCCTGGAGTAAAGAAATAATAATCCCACCCCGCTGAGATTCGGTACCAGAGGATGTAGGTCTAAACCAGAAAATACAGCTTACAGGCTTCTTTAAAAATTTAAAAAATCTTTTCTGTCACCGGAAAAACGGTCGGGCAAATGCATCTTTGGTTCAGGGACTACCTTCGGGGAGGCTCGCAAAAGATCTTCCTGCGATCTCACCCGAAGAGAAAGATCCTGAACCATCTGAGTAAGTTCTTGAATCTGGTTGACTAAGAGCTGACCGGGATTTGGCCCTAAACCTGTCGGATTCATGAGGCCGATAAACTCTCACAAAAACAGAATGAGAAAAAATTAAACCCCGTTTAATTTTAAGTTTTGGTATGGCCGGTAATAATGTTATGATTCCAGCACTCTGGTCTGGGGAGATCTTATAGCAAGGACCTGAGCACTGGAACGTAATGCTGAAAAAGGGAACGGGAATAGCCCCTGGCGCCCTAACTCCGTTGTCTCGCCCGTGCTGTCAGAAATCTCTTGCGAGACTATGGTTGCTTGAGCCCATGGCAGCCGCGTTTGAAGGGCGGATTACGTCTGCCCAACTCCGATGCCCCCTCAGGTCTTAATGGGAGACAAAGAGAAATCCGAGACAGGGTGATAACAAAGGGCCCTCTAACTAAACAACAAAGCCAGGGGCTACAGACTAACCTAAAACTAGAATATGTGCGGAAAACCGCCAAGGAAAAGGACAACCAAAATACCCACTTGTCCACTCTCCTACCCGGCACCGCCGAGTTCCGGAGAGGACTTGTGGAAGCGGAAACCTCCGCAAATGCTCCGAAACAGAATACAAAATGAAGCGGGCTAGGCCGCAGCACGCGGCAGAACCGCAACTCACGAAAACCACACGAGATCCTCTGGCGACTGTTGCGGGCAATTGAGGACCAGAAGACTCCTTGGGATGAGATGACAACTCCAAGATTCAGGAACTCTGAGGACAGGAATGACCGGACACAGCAGGACTGGAACAGACGTTCAGCAACCCTAAGCAGCATGCAGGAAGCTATTACCGGCGTCTGTGTAAAGAACTGAGAAGTTATTTAGCAGGGAGTCCTCCAATCAGATGTTCAGAGCCTGATTAGCATAAATGCCGTGCAGCTGCCTTGCTGCACGACCAGAAGACAAGTGTATGTGGTTAACTTGATTGACCCTGCAACGGGGAGCGAGGTCCGCCCGTGGCGTCCCAGTTGCTAGGGTCCAGGCGGCTCAGCGCGCCCGGCGTCCCAGCATTGCTAGGGAGCCGGCGGCTCAGCGCGCACGGCGTCCCAGCGTTGCTAGGGACCCGGCGGCTAGCACGCTCAGCGTCCCTAGTTGCTAGGCGCCGGGCCGCGAGGACATCGCGGACCACGGCGCCTAACAACGATAACGTCGGCATTGTGTGCCGCTATGGATCAGGGGCACAGTGTCTAAAGTAGTGATGTGCACCGGACATTTTTCGGGTTTTGTGTTTTGGTTTTGGATTCGGTTCCGCGGCCGTGTTTTGGATTCGGACGCGTTTTGGCAAAACCTCCCTGAAATTTTTTTTTCGGATTCGGGTGTGTTTTGGATTCGGTTGTTTTTTTACAAAAAAACCCTCAAAAACAGCTTAAATCATAGAATTTGGGGGTCATTTTGATCCCATAGTATTATTAACCTCAATAACCATAATTTCCACTCATTTCCAGTCTATTCTGAACACCTCACACCTCACAATATTATTTTTAGTCCTAAAATTTGCACCGAGGTCGCTGGATGACTAAGCTAAGCGACCCAAGTGGCCGACACAAACACCTGGCCCATCTAGGAGTGGCACTGCAGTGTCAGGCATGATGTCAGATTAAAAAAATAGTCCCCAAACAGCACATGATGCAAAGAAAAAAAGAGGCGCACCAAGCTCGCTGGATGGCTAAGCTAAGCGACCCAAGTGGCCGACACAAACACCTGGCCCATCTAGGAGTGGCACTGCAGTGTCAGACAGGATGGCAGATTAAAAAAAGTCCCCAAACAGCACATGATGCAAAGAAAAAAAGAGGCGCAATGAGGAACTGTGTGACTAAACTAAGTGACCCAAGTGGCCGACACAAACACCTGGCCCATCTAGGAGTGGCACTGCAGTGTCAGACAGGATGGCACTTCAAAAAAATAGTCCCCAAACAGCACATGATGTAAAGAAAAATGAAAGAAAAAAGAGGTGCAAGATGGAATTGTCCTTGGGTCCTCCCACCCACCCTTATGTTGTATAAACAGGACATGCACACTTTAACAAACCCATCATTTCAGCCACAGGGTCTGCCACACAACTGTGACTGAAATGACTGGTTGGTTTGGGCCCCCACCAAAAAAGAAGCAATCAATCTCTCCTTGCACAAACTGGCTCTACAGAGACAAGATGTCCACCTCCCCCTCATCCTCCGATTCCTCACCCCTTTCACTGTGTACATCCCCCTCCTCACAGATTATTAATTTGTCCCCACTGGAATCCACCATCTCAGGTCCCTGTGTACTTTCTGGAGGCAATTGCTGGTGAATGTCTCCACGGAGGAATTGATTATAATTCATTTTGATGAACATCATCTTCTCCACATTTTCTGGAAGTAACCTCGTACGCCGATTGCTGACAAGGTGAGCGGCTGCACTAAACACTCTTTCGGAGTACACACTGGAGGGGGGGCAACTTAGGTAAAATAAAGCCAGTTTGTGCAAGGGCCTCCAAATTGCCTCTTTTTCCTGCCAGTACAACGTGCCTACTTGAATGCGGTCACTCATATAATCCTCCTCCATTCTTTCAATGGTGACAGAATCATATGCAGTGACAGTAGACGACATGTCAGTAATCGTTGGCAGGTCCTTCAGTCCGGACCAGATGTCAGCACTCGCTCCAGACTGCCCTGCATCACCGCCAGCGGGTGGGCTCGGAATTCTTAGCCTTTTCCTCGCACCCCCAGTTGCGGGAGAATGTGAAGGAGGAGCTGTTGACGGGTCACATTCCGCTTGACTTGACAATTTTCTCACCAGCAGGTCTTTGCACCTCTGCAGACTTGTGTCTGCCGGAAAGAGAGATACAACTTAGGTTTTAAATCTAGGATCGAGCACGGTAGCCAAAATGTAGTGCTCTGATTTCAACAGATTGACCACCCGTGAATCCTGGTTAAGCGAATTAAGGGCTCCATCCACAAGTCCCACATGCCTAGCGGAATCGCTCTGTTTTAGCTCCTCCTTCAATGTCTCCAGCTTCTTCTGCAAAAGCCTGATGAGGGGAATGAACTGACTCAAGCTGGCAGTGTCTGAACTGACTTCACGTGTGGCAAGTTCAAAGGGTTGCAGAACCTTGCACAACGTTGAAATCATTCTCCACTGCGCTTGATTCAGGTGCATTCCCCCTCCTTTGCCTATATCGTAGGCAGATGTATAGGCTTGAATGGCCTTTTGCTGCTCCTCCATCCTCTGAAGCATATAGAGGGTTGAATTCCACCTCGTTACCACCTCTTGCTTCAGATGATGGCGGGACAGGTTCAGGACTGTTTGCTGGTGCTCCAGTCTTCGGCACGCGGTGGCTGAATGCCGAAAGTGGCCCGCAATTCTTTGGGACACCGACAGCATCTCTTGCACGCCCCTGTTGTTTTTTAAATAATTCTGCACCACCAAATTCAATTTATGTGCAAAACATGGGACGTGCTGGAATTTGCCCACATGTAATGCACGCACAATATTGGTGGTGTTGTCCGATGTCACAAATCCCCAGGAGAGTCCAATTGGGGTAAGCCATTCTGCGATGATGTTCCTCAGTTTCCGTAAGAGGTTGTCAGCTGTGTGCCTCTTATGGAAAGCGGTGATACAAAGCGTAGCCTGCCTAGGAACGAGTTGGCATTTGCGATATGCTGCTACTGGTGCCGCTGCTGTTGTTCTTGCTGCGGGAGGCAATACATCTATCCAGTGGGCTGTCACACTCATATAGTCCTGAGTCTGCCCTGCTCCACTTGTCCACATGTCCATGGTAAAGTGGACATTGGGTACAACTGCATTTTTTAGGACACTGGTGACTCTTTTTCTGAGGTCTGTGTACATTTTCGGTATCGCCTGCCTAGAGAAATGGAACCTAGATGGTATTTGGTACCGGGGACACAGTACCTCAATCAAGTCTCTAGTTGCCTGTGAATTAACGGTGGATACCGGACACACGTTTCTCACCGCCCAGGCTGCCAAGGTGACAGCAGGATGACTGCTGTGATATTTAATTTTCCTCGCAAAGGACTGTTGGACAGTCAATTGCTTACTGGAAGTAGTACAAGTGGTCTTCCGACTTCCCCTCTGGGATGACGATCGACTCCCAGCAGCAACAACAGCAGCGCCAGCAGCAGTAGGCGTTACACTCAAGGATGCATCGGAGGAATCCCAGGCAGGAGAGGACTCGTCAGACTTGCCAGTGACATGGCCTGCAGGACTATTGGCTTTCCTGGGTAAGGAGGAAATTGACACTGAGGGAGTTGGTGGTGTGGTTTGCAGGAGCTTGGTTACAAGAGGAAGGGATTTAGTGGTCAGTGGACTGCTTCCGCTGTCATCCAAAGTTTTTGAACTTGGCACTGACTTCTGATGAATGTGGTCCAGGTGACGTATAAGGGAGGATGTTCCGAGGTGGTTAACGTCCTTACCCCTACTTATTACAGCTTGACAAAGGCGACACACGGCTTGACACCTGTTGTCCGCATTTGTGTTGAAATAATTCCACACCGAAGAGGTGTTTTTTTTGTAATTTGACCAGGCATGTCAATGGCCATATTTGTCCCACGGACAATAGGTGTCTCCCCGGGTGCCTGACTTAAACAAACCACCTCACCATCAGAATCCTCCTTGTCAATTTCCTCCCCAGCGCCAGCAACACCCATATCCTCATCCTGGTGTACTTCAACAGTGACATCTTCAATTTGACTATCAGGAACTGGACTGCGGGTGCTCCTTCCAGCAATTGCAGGGGGCGTGCAAATAGTGGAAGGCGCAACCTCTTCCCGTCCAGTGTTGGGAAGGTCAGGCATCGCAACCGACACAATTGGACTCTCCTTGGGGATTTGTGATTTAGAAGAACGCACAGTTCTTTGCTGTGCTTTTGCCATCTTAACTCTTTTAAGTTTTCTAGCAGGAGGATGAGTGCTTCCATCCTCAGGTGAAGCTGAACCACTAGCCTTGAACATAGGCCAGGGCCTCAGCCGTTCCTTGCCACTCCGTGTCGTAAATGGCACATTGGCAAGTTTACGCTTCTCCTCAGACGATTTTAATTTAGATTTTTGGGTAATTTTACTGAGCTTTATTTCTTTGGATTTTACATGCTCTCTACTATGACATTGTGCATCGGCCTTGGCAGACGACGTTGATGGCATTTCATCGTCTCGGCCATGACTAGTGGCAGCAGCTTCAGCACGAGGTGGAAGTGGATCTTGATCTTTCCCTATTTTACCCTCCACATTTTTGTTATCCATTTTTTAATGTGTGGAATTATATGCCAGTAATAGATCAACGTATAATACTCTGCAAAACTCTGCACTGTACTCCTCCTATATAATATATACTGGTGGTCCCCAGTCCCCACAATAAAGCAGTGTGAGCACAGATATATGCAGCACACTGTGCACAGATATGGAGCGTTTTTCAGGCAGACAACGTATACTGGTGGTCACTGGTCAGCAAAACTGTGCACTGTACTCCTCCTATATAATATACTGGTGGTCCCCAGTCCCCACAATAAAGCAGTGTGAGCACAGATATATGCAACACACTGAGCACAGATATGGAGTGTTTTTCAGGCAGACAACGTATACGGTGGTCACTGGCCAGCAAAACTCTGCACTGTACTCCTCCTATATAATATATACTGGTGGTCCCCAGTCCCCACAATAAAGCAGTGTGAGCACAGATATATGCAGCACACTGAGCACAGATATGGAGTGTTTTTCAGGCAGACAACGTATACGGTGGTCACTGGCCAGCAAAACTCTGCACTGTACTCCTCCTATATAATATATACTGGTGGTCCCCAGTCCCCACAATAAAGCAGTGTGAGCACAGATATATGCAGCACACTGAGCACAGATATGGAGCGTTTTTCAGGCAGACAACGTATACGGTGGTCACTGGTCAGCAAAACTCTGCACTGTACTCCTCCTATATAATACTACTGGTCCCCAGTCCCCACAATAAAGCAGTGTGAGCACAGATATATGCAGCACACTGTGCACAGATATGGAGCGTTTTTCAGGCAGACAACGTATACGGTGGTCACTGGCCAGCAAAACTCTGCACTGTACTCCTCCTATATAATATACTGGTGGTCCCCAGTCCCCACAATAAAGCAGTGTGAGCAGATATATGCAGCACACTGAGCACAGATATGGAGTGTTTTTCAGGCAGACAACGTATACTGGTGGTCACTGGTCAGCAAAACTCTGCACTGTACTCCTCCTATATAATATACTGGTGGTCCCCAGTCCCCACAATAAAGCAGTGTGAGCACAGATATATGCAGCACACTGTGCACAGATATGGAGCGTTTTTCAGGCAGAGAACGTATAATACTGGTGGTCACTGGTCAGCAAAACTCTGCACTGTACTCCTCCTATATAATACTGCTGGCCCCGGAATAAAGATATTTTTGCAGCCCCCTGAAACACAGTGAGAGGACGCCAGCCACATCCTCTCACTATCATTTCCAATGCACGAGTGAAAAATGGCGGCAACGCGCGGCTTTATATAGAATCCGAATCTCGCGAGAATCCGACAGAGGGATGATGACGTTCGGGCGCGCTCGGGTTAACCGAGCAAGGCGGGAGGATCCGAGTCTGCTCGGAACCGTGTAAAAAAGGGTGAAGTTCGGGGGGGTTCGGATTCCGAGGATCCGAACCCGCTCATCTCTAGTCTAAAGTGGCTGACCACATATACTATGAACATGATACATACAGCGGGCACAATGTGAGCACAATAATAACACATGACACTCATGTAATATGTAATTGTCTCCATTTAGATTTCCTCCATAGCACCAAGTGCAGAATCATCAGGGGTAACAGTGTATTCCCGTATATACATATCACATACACATTCCACCCTTATATAGACTGTGCTGGGAAATCTCAGACATAGAGGTCACCTTCACATGCATTCAGTTCATAGGATCCTACTCACCCTCCTGCGACTTTTACTGAACTCATTGCCCGTCTCCTCCTGAGCCAGGTGTCATGAGGCAGAGGTGCTTTATCCATTGCCCCTGTATATGACACAGCTATGTACCTGTACTTTATATCAGGACAACAAACACAAATCAGCTCCTCCCAATGGTACAGATACATGACTGAAAAGCACAGAAAACAACTAAAAAGAAAAAACTAAAGGGAATCCAAATAGCTTGGAAGTGTAACGTGTATCATAGAGCCGCATCATGTAAATTTCCGCTCTCAGCCCCTAAAGTGTGCTACCAGAGATAAGTACAAACAAACTGAGCAGGTTCAGGTCTTAACACCCTAAAGTGTAGTTACAGTACCTCACAGGTAATTACTTTCCCACCCAAGTATTTACTAAAGGTAGCAGGAGGGGTACAAGCCAACAAGATAACAGTGATTGTAGTTGCATTATTACATCAGGTAGCAGTTTATTTACCGACGGACACAATACTGACAGTCATAATCCCGGCAGCTAATCAATACCAACACGGTCAAAATACCAACATTCATTATGCCGACATGTTCAAAATGCCGACCTAGTCAGAATACCGACATTTGAAATGGCGACATGTTAAAATACCGACATGCGTTTTTAAGGAATTTTTGCCCCAAAACAGACTTGTTGATACTTTACCATCCTAGTGACCTGGAGGGGGAATATAATAGTGTGCCGAGCGCAGCCAGCCATGCGAGGGGACGCGGTACATTTACACGGTGTCCATTTCGACCTATGTCAACATGGACACAAAAAAACTCCAGAAAAACTCATGTTGGTATTTTGACATGTCGGCATAATGAAAGTTGGAAATTTTGCCTGTAGGCTGTTGGGATTATGACTGTCTGTATTGTATCCGTCGGTAAATCATACTGAACCCATTACATGTATATATCTAGCTGTTAATCCTGACCCAGCCACCACTGGATACCAAGAAGGCAGCATGGAGGGGCTTAGTGAAGGTGTCGGAGAAGGTGTGTAAGTGTCTGATGGGGTCACACAGCTGATAGAAGGACAGACGCCCGGCCTCATAGTCCAGGTATAGTCTTATTACCTGCACAGGAGACTGAAGCTGCAGATAAGTGCGCACAGAATTGTGATTCACTGAATAACCTGTATCCGACATACGCAAACACCAGGACTTGCTATTGTCTCCAATTACTGACTGCTTTCCTTCCCTTTCCATACTAGAATAAGCCACTCCAACCCGCCAATACTTTGATGTGCTGACTCCCACTTCCCAGCAATGTTGTCCTGGGCCAAATATTGTGCTGCTGAGGACCACACGATAATCTGTAAACCTCATTGTCCTCTGTGGGTAATTTAGTTCTACATTGGATGAGGATGCAGATTTTAAATCCCCTGATACAGAGATGTAATTATTAGCCGTGTTTATATCAAGTAACATATCTGCAGTCTCAGGTATACAGGACGCTCTCTTTGCAGCAGTCAGAATATCAGATAAACCAGAGTGCAAATTCACTGAGATCAGACACTCGTCCAGATCATCCACAGGATAAGTCATTTTGGCATCACTTTCTGTGTCACTTTCCTTCTCATTAGAGTCTGATTCTCGGTCCTGTAGGACAGTTAGCGGGTCAGTAGCATTACACAGCTCCTCAATGTGACCCATCCTCCTGGACAGCTCATCCTTCTGTTCCTCCAGCTGCCGGATCAGATCAGAGATTTGCAGAGAAATCCTCTCAGTCTGTCTGGAGACCTCACTCAGGACTCTCCCCTCTAGGACGTCCAACTTCTTCCTGATGTCCATAAACAAGTCAGTGACTTTCCCTGTGACAACAGCTGCTTTCTCCTCTACCTCTGTCCTGCGATCCTGCAGACTCTGCACATGTTCCTCAGCCTCTGCTCTGATTACAGTCAGTTTCCCCAGGAGGTTTCTCAGCTTCTTCTGCTTGGTCTTCATGGCCTCATCCAGTGATTCTACCTCGTGTCCTTTGTGTGATCCTATTGCAACACAGTAGACACAGACACAGGCAGCATCCTCACAGCAATGGTACTCAAAAAGTTTCTTGTGGATTTGGCATTTTCTGTTGGTCAGTGATGATGTTGGGTCAATTAGAACATGATCTACTGATTTGTTGTGTGCAGTCAGGTGGCCCTCACACAGGGACATCTCACACTGCAGACACTGCTTCACAGCCGGTATAGGAGTATCCACGCAGTAAGTACAGAAAATCTGGGTCTCCTCCAGCTCTGGGTGACTACATAGGAAACTTTCCACAATGTTACTCAGCTTCCTGTTCTTCTCCAGTGCCGGGCGCTCCTGATACTCTGCTCTGCACTCCGGACAGGAATATTCTCCATCCCCCTCCTGTGTATCCAACACCCTCACAATACAGTCCTGGCAGAAGTTGTGGCCACATCTCAGGGACACAGGGTCTGTATAAAGGCTCAGGCAGATGGAGCAGCTCAGCTCCTCTCTCAGACACACAGACGCCATTCTGGAATTGATAATAGAAAGTGAAACTAGTGTTGTTAGGGGGGAGGAGAAGGAGTTGTGTGTGTGTTAGGGGGAGGAGAAGGAGTTGTGTGTGTTAGGGGGAGGAGAAGGAGTTGTGTGTGTTAGGGGGAGGAGAAGGAGTTGTGTGTGTGTTAGGGAGGAGAAGGAGTTGTGTGTGTTAGGGGGGAGGAGAAGGAGTTGTGTGTGTTAGGGGGAGGAGAAGGAGTTGTGTGTGTTAGGGGGAGGAGACGGAGTTGTGTGTTAGTATTTTGGTTACTGTGTTGGAGCTTCCTGGCTTATTAACCCTATACTGGAATATTTCTCTGTCTGCAAAGATGTGGCATTAGGAAAACACAAGTTATGCAGTACCCGATTACCAAATAGGCAGAGTAGGCACCGGCCTATGGGCCCTGAGCCTTTTAGGGGCCCCACAATGGAGAAAAATAATTTGACCTTGAAAGAAAATTACAATCAAGCTTTCTTATTTACACAGTAAAAGCAACCAAAACTGATCAGACACTAAATATCTATATTTATATACAGGCAATTCCCCAATTTTCTCTTTAAGCAGAAAATAAATATATATATATATATATATATATATACATACATATACACACACACACATATACACACACACACTTGTGGTTGCACACATAAATGTATACGTTTTTCTGTCTATAATATACTATTTGCCTGAGCATTCTGCGCTAATTAAGCAAGAGAAGACTAGTATGCAGATAGATGCTAAGACATACTGTGGTATAAACGGGTGGTGGTCGGGTGACCAACAGTCACATGACCTCCTCCACCATCCCAACCGCTCACTATCCCGATAGTCGGCATGCCGACCAACAGGGACTATTTCCACTCGTGGGTGTCCACGACACACATAGAGTGGCAATAGAACCCGTGGCGACTGCAGGTCGCCACCGAGCCCACGAGCTCCCCGCCGTTGGTATGCTGCCGGGATCCCGGCGTCTGTAAGCTGACCGGCAGTATCCTGACCGCTGGTCAGCTGTACTACACCCGTATAAACCAAAACTAAATACATGGTTGTTCTTCAATAAAAACAGCTCGATAGCATATAAGAATCTATATATAAAACACACTATATACAAAAAAAATTCCTGAAGTCGGTGGATCATATAATGGTGAGTCAATTGTTCAGAAGAATTGAAGAACACAATAAGCGCTGCGTCCACACCTTTATCTGAGTCCTGTACAGGGAGACCTGCTGCCAGGGCCGCCATCAAGGGGGTACCCTGTGTACACTTGTCCCGGGCCCGGCCACTCTCACAGAGAGTGGAGGGCCCGGGTCACTCGCACTGCCGGCTGTTATTACCGCCCCTCCCTGTTCACCCGCCGACGGTGCGGTTGTGCCTCGGGCTGCCGCCTGGCCCTCGTGTAGCAGTTCCTGCAGGAGAAGCTGTCCTGTAAATAAAGTTTGTTGTATAGCGCGGAGTCATGACGTCACGCCGCGCCAGTGAAGAGGAGCTGCCGCCCGCCGCACTGAGGAGCAGAGGACGGAGTGGCCTGTGACAAAGACTGCGGAGCGACGGACGGGGATGAGAAGAGGAGGCTGGAGCTGGACTGCAGAGGAGTGTGACACAGACAGCGTGACGGATGGATGGACAGACAGAAGGCTTCAAGACCAGGTTTATTATAATAATAATAATAATAATAATAATTTTATTTATATAGCGCTCTTTCTCCAATAGGACTCAAGACGCTTAACAGATACATAGCATAATATAGTACAGAAAATAATAAAGTACAGAAAAGCTTTTCATAAAATACAGAATAATGAAGATACTAAAAGGGACATTACAGAAATGCTGAGTAAACAGGAAAGTCTTGAGTCTACTTTTGAAGGATTCTATAGTTGGGGCCTCTCGCACTGTGCGGGGAAGTGAGTTCCATAGAGTCGGAGCCGCATGACTAAAAGCTGGACCCCCAGATGAATTACGGGAGATTCTAGGTACTGCTAAAAGTCCTTCATCTACAGATCGCAGTAATCCGATGGGGCAGTATGGGGTCAGTAGCTGTTTCAGGTACCTTGGGCCTTGGTCATGTAATGCTTTGAAACTCAGTAAGCCAATCTTGAAGATGATTCGCCATCGTACAGGCAGCCAGTGAAGGGAGTAGAGGATGGGTGTTATGTGGCTAGAACGGGGCTGGTTGGGTAACTGCCTGGCAGCTGTGTTTTGCACCAGCTGTAAGCGTTGCAATTCTTTTGCTGGGAGACCAAGGTAGAGGGCATTACAGTAGTCTAATCGAGATGATACAAATGCATGGATGACTTTTGGCAGATCATCTGAGGGAATTAAGTGCTGGATTCTGGCTATGTTCCTCAGGTGAAAGAATGAGGATTTGATTGTGCCTGATATCTGATGTGTAAGTGTCAAGCCACCATCCAGGACAACGCCAAGATTCCGCACACGATCACTGGTCTGTAATTCTGAATCCCCGAGAGTAAGTCCTTGTAAGGTTTGTATGGTATATTGCAGTGTATAACTTGTGCTGCGTTACCACGAATGCCTCTCACCGGCCACCACACCTGGCCCCCATTTTTGTTTTGTTTTTTCAAAGGCTTTAAAAACAGATTCTTTGATATAAAAGAAAAACTTTTATCTTATAAAGGATTAGTAGATCACAATAGCAGGTGACAGGAAAATCATATGATACACCACAGGCTGCGGCTCCTCTTCACCAGGACTGCTAGGATCCATCGCCATCTTATAACAGCATTTCTTGTCATCTGCTACTGTGATCTAGCCGTCTATCAATTATAAGCTACAACAAAGCTTTCTGAATGATGCGTCACCCTGCAGAGACTGTGTAATATAATGTATCCTCACAAGAGACTGCACAGCTCACACATGTTGTATTCATTTACCTGTGTTATGCCATTGTTTTCTTTAATAATATCTAAGTTTATAATAAAATTGTCTCTTTTCAGTACTTAGTCCGTGCTATTTATGAAGACTGGAATGTGAAGGGGGAGGGGGGGGGGGGGGCTATTTTGTCTGTCCTGAGTCCCACAATTTCTGATGGCAGCCCTGCCTCCTGCTTTCTCCCTCTGCTCCAGGTGCTGACTCAACAATATCTCCTATATAATAGCCCAGATCTGTGACTCTGTGCCTGGGCCTCTAATGCTGGGCGTGGCTAGGAGCTCTCATTGGGTTAGTGGCAGGTCTATCACACCCAGTCCACAGCTGATTGGGTGAGAAACGCCCTCCCACACAGATTACATCTAATGGGAGGCTCTGCCCCTTGGCTGCTGTGTGTTCCTAGAGCAGGGTTAACAATGGGGCTGATGGAGCTGCAGCTCCAGGCCCACACCCCAAAATAGGCCCTCTGCATCTGCAGCAACACACCCTCCAACACTTTACACATAAACATTGATACAAATTTGAAAAGGGGGCGTGGTACTGTAGGACCTGCATGAAGGTGGGGTACCTTGGAGATCGGTATGCAGGCTTCCGTGCATTGGCCAATCCACTAACTAAACCCCCATCATTTATTTATTGAATTGTTGAGGATAAGTGAGCTTACTTTGGTGAGTGCTGGGTTTTTTGTTTGTATTTATTGTATATTATTATATATATATTTATTTATTTTTCTGTTTTTTTTTTACTTGCAGTTCAGTTCAAACTGCGTGGATCACAGGGCTATAGATGCATGTGAACAAAGCGCACCAAACAGTAGAAAACAATTATTATTATTATTATTATTATCCTTTATTTATATGGCACCACAAGGGTTCCGCAGCGCCCAATTACAGAGTACATATGCACATAATTAAACAGGAAAACGGTGACTTACAGTTGAAGACAATATAGTACAAGTACTGGGTAACTCAGCATAACTACACCAGTAGATGACACTGATATAAGTATCAGGTGGCAGAAGACTGATGGATTTGAGCAGTTGAGGATTATTAAAGTAAGAAAAGGATAAGCACATGAGGGAAGAGGGCCCTGCTCGTGAGAGCTTACATTCTAAAGGGGAGGGGCAGACAGACAGGGGTGACACAGATGGGGTAGACCGAGAAATTATATATATATATATATATATATATATATATATATGATATCATTTTTCTATTTTCTAACTTGCAGCTCAGTTCAAACTGCGTGGATCAGAGGGTTTATCGAAGCATGTGAACATAGTGCACTAGGGTAAAGCACACCAAACAGTACAAATAATAGGTATATATATATTTTTTATTTTTCTATTTTGCGTGGATCACAGGGCTTGTAGAACAAAGCGCACTAAGGTAAAGTGCACCAAATAGTACAATTTACAGCAGAGTACAGCGCAGCATACAGCAGCGTGCCCCTATACACAGTCACTATATAGAGCACAGCCACTACTGAGGCTGGAGTCTCTGGACACAGCACAATACAGCAGAGTGCAGTGCAGCATACAGCAGCGTGCAGGGTGCCCCCTACACACAGTCACTATACACTGCACACAGTGGCGGATTTAGGGGGGGGGGGGGCACCAAGGCACGTGCCCCCCCTGTCATTTTTAGTGCAGACTGACATGCGGACGAGCGTCCGCATGTCAGTCTGCGGTCTCGTTTCGTCCCCTGCTGTTATGAGGGACACGGAGGGCACAGTGCGCGCCTCTCCTGTGTCCCTCCTGTGTCTCCGGCGGCCGCGGGTCTCATAAAGGAAGTGCCGTTCATGAGCACTTCCTTTATTACAATGACCCGCGGCCGCCGGAGACACAGGAGGGACACAGGGAGGCGTGCACTGTGCCCTCCGTGTCCCTCCTAATAGCAGGGGAGCGGGGGGAGCAGCAGCGGCAGAGGAAGGGGGGGGACGGGGGGACGCACTAGGGGGGAATATCTGGCACTGGGGGCATATTTGGCACTGGGGGGAATATCTGGCACTGGGGGCATATGTGGCACTGGGGGGGGAATATCGGGCACTGGTGCATATGTGGCACTGGGGGCATATATAGCACTGGGGGGGGGCAATATCTGGCACTGGGGGCATATGTGGCACTGTCGGGGAATATCTGGCACTGGGGGTATATGTGTACCTGGCACATGGGGGGGGGGGCTATATTTGGCACTGGGGGCATGTGAGTACCTGGCACCGTGGGGGAATATCTGGCACTGGGGACATATGTGGCACTGGGAGCACAGTCCTAGCAACAAGGACTACCTCCTAGCAACGAGCATGACACCCAGTGCATGAAACCCCTGGCAACGAGCATGACACCCAGTGCATGAAACCCCTGGCAACGAGCATGACACCCAGTGCATGAAACCCCTGGCAACGAGCATGACACCCTGAGCATGAAAACCCCTGGCACCGTGCATGGAACCAAGAGCATGAAACCCCTGGCAACGAGCATGACACCCAGTGCATGAAACCCCTGACAACGAGCAGGTATTTGAAAAGTAATTAGAAGCCTTACTGTAGGACTTAATGTGTAATGGGCATTACGGTGTGTGGCTTAATGTATCACGGACATTGCGGTGTGTGTCATAATGTGTCACAGGCATTACGGTGTATGGTATACTATATCGTTGGCATTGTGATATGTGGTATAATGTCTCAGGGTCATTGCAGTGTGTGGCATAATGTATCACGGACATTGCGGTGTGTGTCATAATGTGTCAGGCATTACGGTGTGTGGTATACTATATCACGGGCATTGTGGTATGTGGTATAATGTCTCAGGGTCATTGCAGTGTGGCATAATATATAACGGGCATTGCGGTGTGTGGCATAGGGTATAACGGGCATTGCGGTATGTGTCACAGGCATTACGGTGTATGGTATACTATATCACGGGCATTGTGGTATAATGTCTCAAGGTCATTGCAGTGTGTGGCATAATGTGTCACAGACATTGTATGTGCTATAATGTATCAGGGGCATTGCAGTGTGTAGCATAATGTATAACGGGCATTGCGATTCCTGTCATAATGTGTCACAGGCATTACGGTGTGTGGCATAATGTGTCTGGGGCATTACAGTGTGTGCATATTGTGTCATGTGCATTATTGTGTGTGGAATAATGTCTAAGGGCCATTGCAGTATGTGGAATAATGTATACTGGGCATTACTATTAGGAGGAAAAATGACAAATAATGTAAGGGGCATGAATCAGGATTATTTTTCTTTCCTGTGGTGGCCAACGTCTGGACGTGCAGGTTGCAAAACTGGGGTATAAGGTAGTCTTTTCCTGCAATACCACGCCCATTCAAACGAAGCCACTCCCATTCCAACGAAGCCACGTCCCTTATGGTGCCCTCCCTGTAATTTTTTTCTGGATCCGCCCCTGACTGCACAGCAGGGACGTGCAGTGAGGTAAATGGCTCAGGAGGCACTGGCAAGTACCAGAGCCAGATTTACACACAATATATGAGCCCTGGGGTCCATGTGGGTATTATACAAAGATGCAGCAGTATATACTGCTAGAAATTTGGTGAGATTTGATCAGAGATGTGTGGAAAGGGTAGACAGGGGGCACTGCCTCACCTGTTATAGACTATTTAAGCCAGAGTTTTGACTATAAAAATGATTAGAATAATACAAAGAAGATATTTCTAATATATTTTTGGTATTTTTCATATACTTTACTATATATAGTCAAAACTCTGGTGTATACATTAGTATGATAGGAAAGGCTCTGCCTCACCCCATCGCACGTCAGTGCTGCACAGCCACTTAGTATGGAGTCTCTGGACACAGCACAGCCAAAACAGCAGAGTACAGCGCAGCAAACAGCAGCATGCCCCTATATACCCAGTTCGATGGGAAGGACCCAACAGTACTCTATTCAATGCCGGGCTAAACCCGACCGGTTTGGCCCGGTCCCAACAGTATCAATATGACTTTTTTTTAAAGTCGGATTGACATTGTCGGAAACGGGGCTAAAACCTGTCGAGTTTGGCCCCACTTCTGACAGCCGATGTGGATTCCGACAATCCACGTGGTTTCCGACAAGTCGGGAATTCCCGACTTGTCGGTAAAAAGCTGCTGGGATTGAATAGGTCGGAACCCCTTCCGACCTAAACCTAAGAGAAGCTGCTGTCTTTTCCGACAAGACGGCAGCTTCCGACACTTATTGAATACACCCCTAATACTCTAATTACAGCTAACCCTGGTGTTGCATCCCCCACAGCTGTGCGCCCATGACAACTGCCTATACTGCCTTCCCCTTGTCCAGAACTGCATTGCCAATAGATTTCTCCAGGATTTATTACTTTGCCTGTAAGTAGCACGGCAGATGATGAGATGCTGAAGGAGCAGGCTGTACCTGCCATGAGGTGGGGTGAGAGCCCGTCATAGGCAGCATAATCTTAGATGCACCAACATACAGAAGGACAACATCAGAGAACTGTCTGTTTCTGGCTGCGTCTTGCTGTAACTGAGGGATACTGTAAATAAGGTAATTAGTCCAGACAACAGGATTCTACCTTTTAAACGTCAGTTCCCTGGCACAATATACTTTATGAAGAGACAGGTAAAGTGTCTCCGTCTGACCACGGCCTACTATCCCTGCGGCTGTGCGCCTGGGAAGGCAACCGCTTCCACTGATATGTCCGCATAATGGGGGGGATTCCGAGTTGTTCGCTCGCTAGCTGATTTTAGCAGCATTGCACACGCTAGGCCGCCGCCCTCTGGGAGTGTATCTTAGCTTAGCAGAATAGTGAACGAAAGATTAGCAGAATTGCGAATAAATAATTCTTAGCAGTTTCTGAGTAGCTCCAGACCTACTCCTAGACTGCGATCAGCTCAGCCCGTTTCGTTCCTGGTTTGACGTCACAAACACGCCCTGCGTTCGGCCAGCCACTCCCCCGTTTCTCCAGCCACTCCTGCGTTTTTATCTGTGACGCCTGCGTTTTTCCCAACACTCCCATAAAACGGTCAGTTTCCGCCCAGAAACACCCACTTCCTGTCAATCACACTCCGATCAGCAGAACGATAAAAAAACTTTGATACGCCGTGAGTAAAATACCAAAGTTTTGTGTTAAATTACTTAGCGCAGGCGCGCTGCGTACCATGCGCATGCGCATTTTCCACCTATTCGCTCCGTTGCGAAAATCTGCAACGAGCTAACATCTCGGAATGACCCCCAATATGCCCACTGAACAGACCATTTTTTGCATGCACTAGTATCGGGGGATCCGGTCTCTAGGTCGACAGGGTCTATAGGTCGACAGGTCAAAAGATCGACATGAGTTTTTCACAATTTTTTATTTTTTTTTAAAAACTTTTTCATACTTTACGATCCACCCGGACTACGATTGGGAATAGTAACCTGTGCCGCGCGCAGCGGTAGTGGAGCGAGGCACCATGCCCGAAGCGGTGAGCCATGCAAGGGGACACGGTGCACTAATTGGGGTTCCCGGTCACTGTACGGAGAAAACGACACCAAAAAAAAACACCTCATGTCAACCTTTTGACCTGTTGACCTAGACCATGTCGACCTAGAAACCCTGTCGACCTATCATCCCTGTCAACCTAGTTACTGTCGACCAATAGTGGTTGACCTAGTTACTGTCGACCCTCCATACCACACCCAGTATCGGACCTCGGAGCAAGCCTCAGGTTTCTCAGAATGGCCGCCTGAAGTAAGATGTCGGAACCAGTGAATCTGCGTCAGTCACTGGCAGATACACTGCCTGAAAATTGTGACACGCCTGCGTTTTTGTCACCACTCTCCGTTACATCCCCCAAACGGTCGCCGCCCGACAATCACCCTGCGTCTTAATCCTGTCTGCAGCCACCTTTGCGGCACATGCACAATGTGACCCAGATGAATGTGCAGTACAAAACCATCGGCCAACTGCGTCCGAATTGCGCGCACATCTAAAATCAGGCTGTTACCCCTTTTTGTTCTTCATGATGAAGCTCTTGTTTAGAAACGCAATCATGGAATCAATGAAAACACTTTATTTTGACACAGGCGGACTCCAATTATTTATGTGACCTCTGACAACAAATGATGTCAGCAGAATGTGTTTACATGTATATCCACACGAGAGTAATTACTTAGTAATTAATGTCTGCTTTTATTTTGAGGTAGTCAAGAAAATGTTTGAGTTTTTATTTGACACCACTGAGTATTTTATATTGTTGAGTGGTGCAATGTGGTTAGCGTGCCTCATGTTCTGGATCCACAGATATGTTGCAGTGTAGGTGTGCAGTGTTATACAGTTTCTGTAGCATCGCTAGCATACAGTTACAGTAGGAAGTGGTTGTGGGTTACACTTGGGCAGAACATATAGTGTGTTACAGAGAGAGACCTCCGTCTCATTCCTACCATAGGTAAATACTGAGGCTTTTACCTGTGGGGGGGGACACCGGAGGCACGCTATTTACACACACCGTTACATTCATCGCTATTGGCCGGGAGACTCAGCCGTGGTGGTGTGTAAACACAGCTATTCAATCTTCCTGGGAAAACATGATTAATACTGCGATACGCAAAGAACCCTTGGGGATACTGCAGTGGCGTAACTTCATCCCAATCGCCCAGAGGAAATATAGATGTTGGTGCCCCCCTCCCCCGTGCCGACTGTTCGACTTCGAAAAATGGACGACGCGCCCATGACAACACTAGGAGCAATTCAATGAACTTCATAAAATACTAAGAGCATTTTAATGACTGCTATACAATACTAAGAGCATTTTAGTGACTGCTATACAATACTAAGAGAATTTTAGTGACTGCTATACAATACTAAGAGTATAGTAACTATACAGAAAGCATTTTTTGTGACCACCTTACATTACTAAGAGCATTTCAGTGACTGACAGACAATACAGATAGCATTTTTGTGACTGTAATACAAAATCATCTCATTACGATAACCTTCCTCAAAAAATCTTTGACTTTTACAGCAACAACTCCATTCAACATAATTAGCCACTTAATAAACCATTATCTTCCTCATACCCACCAATAATTAGCATTTATTAGTACCTTTATACTCTCTGACACCCTCTTTCTCTATCTTGCTGATCTTTTCTCCTTGATACCTTCTCTCTCTCTCTCTCTCTTTCTTTCTCCCTCTCTCCCCCTTCTCTCTCTCCTCTCCCCCCTCTTTCTCTCTCTCTCCCTGACACCCTCTTTGTCTCTCTCTCACTCCCTTCACTCTCTCTCCTGCTCCCCCAAAGTAGTGACACCGGCTGTGTGCAGAGTCAGTTTTATTGTTGGGGGCCCCCTCACCTTGTTGCCCTGAGGCCCACACTAGCCTTAATCGGGCCCTGGCACCCCCCATGTCAGCAGCCTCAACAACCCCCTCTCCCCCTGCGTCTCTGTAAAATATCAGCGGCCCAAACCCCCGCTCCCTGTCTAAAGCTGATTCACTTACCTGATTTCTGCTTGTGCCTCCTCATGGAAGCAGCTCAGCGGCGGCAGGCTCCTCACTTCTGAAAGAAAAAGTTATTGTGTCAGGTCACGGTGATGCCGGTGAAGGGACTTCCCTGCCCCTTTGGTGGCACAAGCATGGAGGCGGGACCCGGTCACAGTCAGAGGGGGGGCAGCAGTTGCTAGAGCATATTGCCGGAGGCAGCGTCATAGGGGAAGTTGCAGCTGCGGGCGCTTATTGCTAGGGGATGGCGAAAGCTGGGACAATGGAGGAGAGGCGCCCCCTTCAGGGATGGGGCCCGGCGGCAACCGCTTCCATTGTCTCCGCTAGTTACAGCAGGAGCTGATTGGCTGGTTCTTTATCTCCCTCCCAGTGTTCATAAATCTCACCCTATCTCCTATATATTTGCCTTAATCTGTGACTCTGTGCCCGTAACGCTGGGCGGAGTCAGAGCTGGGCGGAGTCAACTGCATCTGCTGCAGGGAGCTACTCCATACCCAGCAGCAGTCAGGTGCAAGACCCTACCTTACAGTATAGGAGGTGAGGATGGCCACTAGCTGCCGGCTGCTGTGCCTGTCCTCCTCCTCCCCCGCCCCCCCAATCACCTGTGACAGCGGGCTGTGTGCTGTGCAGTGCGGGTCCCGAAAAGAAGGGGGGGAACTACTGCGTCACGAAGGGGAGGAGCTACACGGAATAGAGGGGCGGAGCTACACGGGACCAGACAGCTGAACAGTGGTGGAATCAGCATTGCAGTGACGGCCAGCCAGACTTGGTAAGTGGAGGGTGAGAAATGTGTGTGCGTGTGTGTATATAGTGTGTGTGTGTGTGTGTGTGTGTGTGTGTGTGTGTGTGTGTGTGTATATATAGTGGGTGTGTGTGTGTGTGTGTGTGTGTGTGTGTATATGGTGGGGTGTGTGTGTTTGTATATATGTGTGAATTGTGTGTGTGTGTGTGTGTGTGTGTGTGTGTGTGAGGTATGTCTGTGTGTGCGCACTTTATGGACGCCACTGCTGGGGGGGCCATTACATGCAAGGATGCTACTAATATAGGGGGGGCATTACGTATAAGGACGCTACTACTATAGGGGGGGGCATTACGTATAAGGACGCTACTACTATAGGGGGGCATTACGTATAAGGACGCTACTACTATGGGGGGGCATTACGTATAAGGACGCTACTACTATAGGGGGGCATTACGTATAAGGACGCTACTACTATGGGGGGGCATTACGTATAAGGACGCTACTACTATAAGGGGGGCATTACGTATAAGGACGCTACTACTATGGGGGGGCATTACGTATAAGGACGCTACTACTATAGGGGGGGCATTACGTATGTAGTCGTTTCTAGTCATGTAATCTAAAATGTAGTGATACAGGGAATTGGTTACGCTTAATAGATGTATAGACGTACCCCTGTATTCGTATAAATGTATATAGTTATATTTCTCATTCCATGTATATATGGTTACAGTATTGTCCTTATGTTATATGATAATACCATATGTGATGAGGAAGAGTTGAGCATGCCATGAGGTATTTTCTGGACAATTATACTTAATAGTACCTCAATTTTATTTGATAAACATTACCGCTATCTGAAATGACCCTTTTCATCATTTAATATATATATATGTGTATATAATATGCAGTACAAATGGATATTTATGGGGACTGTATATAGATTTTCTTTAACTATAGTAGTGCCTCATCAAACAACAGGGCACGAGGAACCTTTGAAAACAGCTCGTGCTGTCGGCGGGAAAGAGGAGGCTTCACGAGGACTGGGACTGGTCTCGTGGCCCCTGGGGCTCCTGTATAAAAAGGGGAGCTGAAGCGCTGAAAAAGGACTTGTGTGTGCGCCTCTGGGAGAGACACACCTGCCTCTACCTGCCCGCCACTAAGAGCTGTGCTGTAAACATTGGCGGCGCAGTGGGGGTAGTGTGGCTCGCTAACGAGCGATAGCACACTGAACAGGACCCGATCCCCAGCGGCTAGCTGGAGCCGTAACGAAGCGGAGAGACGGGGAGATCCCAGACCGGAGCGGCTAGCAAGAGCCGTGAAGCTCAGTGAGCTGGGGGAGCGGATTCCGGTGCAGCTAGTCGGAGCCGTGAAGAAGCAGAAATTCGGGAGAGCCATGACCGGTGAGAGCAGCAGCAGTGATCAGCTGAGCTGTGGTGAGCAGCGGCGGCGGACGGAGCCGTGCAGAAGAGAGCCGAGTCAGTGGTGACAGTCCTGAGCAGCGGAGGCCGGAGGAGCTGTAAAGAAGAGAGCCGGGTGAGCGGTGACTGTCCTGATCATCGGCGGCCGGCGGAGCCGTGAAGAAGAAAGTCTGGTGAGCAGCGGCGGCCGGCGGAGCCGTGAAGAAGAAAGCCTGGTGAGCAGCGGCGGCTGACTGAGCCGTGCAGAAGAGAGCCAAGTCAGCGGTGACCGTCCTGAGCAGCGGCGGCTTACGGAGCCGTGAAGATGACAAGCGCCGGCAGAGCAGTATCTCAAATCGGTAATTAAGCCCGCATCCAAGACTTAAGGCACTGTCCACCCATAAGAGGCTAGGTGGGCGGAGCTATCCTCCTCCGATATTTTGAGTGTCTGGAGACATTCATTGAAGACACCTGAGGTCTGTAACTATCAATTATTTATCTGCACCTATTCACTATAGACATTAAGACAGGCACACGATACTGCTATATAGCTACCAGATATACGTTTGACTTTAGTATCAGCTATCATTGTGGATGCTGCTCTGAACTAAATTAACTCTTCCAAGTGCAGATTAATACTACCATCCATCACACTGGAGCTACCCTACCCTCTGTGGGGAAGATCAATATTTATACTTTTTACAAACACAGATGGAGAGCTCCTGTTATAGTGATTTCTTATAAACTATGGTACAACTAAAACAGTTCAGGAGGATTTAACTACTGCAAAGAACAGATTTTAAACACCTCGATGCCACTGTCAAGTCTAGACAGAGAGGATACAGTGTAAGTCTGTGATGGCAACATTATAACAACATACTGTCTCCTGGACAAGTGGGTTACACAGCCAGAGGAAAGGTTTTAATAGCTTACGGATTCATTCTACTCAAGGGATTATTTAGCTACAGTTACAACATATATCTGTTACCTAATAGGGGCAGCTGGATATATTTAACACAAAGAAGACAGGGATATTTCCAATATACTTCTACCCTCCTCAGGATATATATATATAAGCGATTCTGTACAGAAAACAATCAGAAACTGTTATATATGCATATATAATTCACCTAATAATATGAAAGGAAGAAGGACTTAGGATATATAACATTGGCATTGAGAAGAAGCCAAAACTCTGAGTGGACCCTATTTAGTTGTTTGACTAGCAGGATATATATAGATATATATATAACTAAAATTTGTAATAGTACCTGAAATATTGTTAACTGCAATGTTATGTACTTTGGTCGGTATATTTCATGTAATGAATTGTAGGAATGTATATGAAATATAAATTAATGTTTAAATAGTATAGTATAGTAAATATATATATATATATAGATATTTATTTATTTTCATATGAGTTGTTATTTATATATGTAAACCTTATACTTACTTGAAAATATGGAGTAAAATACTTACCGTCTAATCTGGTGTGATAATTGATAAGGCGATTAACCACGGATCCTCTCCATCAATCTGCAACACAAAGATAAAGAATATATGAAGAAGGATTGTTTAATTGATATAGTCAGATAGAAATAGTATAGACAGGGTGTTCCCAAGTTTACCCTGAGCCTAAATTCAATGTTATTGGATAGGAGAAATACTTGGGTGGAGGCACTATATTTTCTGTAATATATATATATATATATATAGGAATAGATATAATTAATTAAAACCCCAATTGATTAGGGTGACATTTGGAGGCACTGCAGCTGAGATCGGAATCAATAGATGAAAATGGAGCTTATAAAAGGAGAAGATATATATAGCTGGTGTAGAAGCAAAGGTGTAGATGTACAGAAAAGTGTCAGCATTTTGGGAAATTTTATGGAAATATTAGATGAAGATATTGTCAGTGAAGTAAAGAAAATGTATGGAACCAAACAACCATATATAGTAGATAAATGGAAAGGAGTTAATGATGAAATATGTGCCATTTTAATTAGTAATGATAATCTGCTGGATGCTTCTGTAATCCCAGCTAATATTTTAATTGAAAAGGCCCCTGGTAAGAAATGGAAAGTAATGTGGCCTGTGGAGAGATATGCGGAAGGAGGAGAGAAGGCCATAGTTAAGGAGGATAGTAAAGGAGAGAGTACTAGTGCGGGAAGTTATAATAATAACAGTCAGACAGCTGGAGAAGAGTCTGGAAGTAAAGAGAAAATAGATCCTCAAGTTGAGAATGTGATGGATAAAGTGGTTAGTCATTTTGAACGCTGGCATTATGAAGGGGGTTATAGGAGATTGAGAATATTTTCGGGAGTAAGTCCTGTTCCTACAGGAGAAGAGAGCTATGAAGTATGGAGAGAGGCCGCTATACAACATTCAGAGGAATGGAGATGTCCAGAGCATATTAAACAACAAAGAATAGTGGAAAGTTTGAGGGGACCAGCAATGGGAATAATTCATGCTACTAGGAGGAGTAACCCAAAATCAACTCTGAAAGATTATTTTGAAGCCCTGGACTATTCTTTTGGAACTCTGGAAGATGTAGGGGACCTTTTATCTAAATTAAATCAAACTTATCAAGAGCCACATGAAACCCTCACCAATTATATTTACCGATTAGACAAAATCCTCTACAAACTTTTGGACAAAGGAGGGATTAATCCACATGAAATTGATGAGAGGAGATTGAAGCATATTTTGAGGGGGGCTTTGACTACGAATCCTGTAGCACAACGTTTAAGGTGTAGCTTGCCACGGGTGCCTGCTCCAACTTTAGGTGAATTAATAAAAGAAGTCAAACTAGAAGAAGTACAAATTGAAAACAGAGAGAAAAACTTAAAACGGGTTAAAGTGATTGTTCCTACCCCTGACGTTTCTTCAGTAAATGATCAATTATTAAAGCTAATAGAGGAACAAAATAAGAAATTAGATCAGCTTATTTCTTTACAAAATACCTCATCGGCCATGTCAAGAGTTCCCTCGTCTGGTCGGGGCAGAGGATTCAGTAGGAGACCTGTGGATAATTCTAATATCACTTGTTTCAAATGTGGACAATTAGGACATAGGTCCTTTGAGTGTAGTCAAGGCAGAAATTTCCTTTCACTCCCAGATACCATTGATAGACATCAGCATGGACCGTCGGAAAACGTCGAAGGGAGGTCGATGAACCCCGCACCGACTCCCAACCCATAATAGTCTGCACAATGGGGAGTACTCAGTGGCCTACTTTTATTCCAGATGGAATGATGGGACAGGCCCCTCTGATGACTGTAGTAATAAATGGACAACCGTGTACTGCTTTGCTTGATAGTGGATCTCAAGTTTCCATTATTTTTGAAAGCTGGTATGCTCAATATCTATATGACGTTCCTTTGATGCCTTTTGATGGATTAACTATTTGGGGATTAAGTGAACAGAAGTATCCCTATCTAGGATATGTAATTACTCAAATAGAATTCCCTCAAAAGCACTCTGGTTCTAATGACCCCTTACCTTTTTTGGCATTAGTGTGTCCTGACTCCCCTGGAGATAAAGGAGTAATATCAGTAATTGTGGGCACTAATTCAAATTTATTTAAAATGCTATCTGATTGGTGTTTGGCGCAACAACAGATATATACTCCAGCCTCAATTAGTGTCCATGAGCTAGATTCTGGGAAAGTACGCCGGGTGGAGTGTGATGTAAACCCCACTACCTCAGTAATACCGGCTACTTTTTGTGAACCTGAAACGGAATTTGTTAATAGAGTTTCCCAGTGTTTTCAGAACAGCGATATTACTATGGATGAAAAAAATCAATTAATTTGCCAATTCTTAACTAGAAAACCTGTTTTTTCTCTCCATGAATGGGATTTGGGAACCGCCCTTGGAATAGAACATCGCATACATCTGACCAATGAAGCCCCTTTTAGAGAAAGATCTCGACGTTTGGCTCCCGCTGATTTTGATGACGTCCGGCAGCATTTGAAAGGGTTATTGGAAAATCAAGTCATAGCTGATTCGGATAGTCCGTATGCATCTCCCATTGTAGTAGCTCGAAAGAAGAATGGAGATATAAGATTATGCGTGGACTATCGCACATTAAACAATCGTACCATTCCTGATCAGTACACCGTACCCAAAGTGGAGGAAGCTTTAGATTGTTTGCACGGGAGTAGATGGTTTTCTGTTCTGGATATGAGAAGTGGTTATTATCAGATACCGATGCATCCTGATGACCAATCTAAAACGGCTTTTATTTGTCCCATTGGCTTCTTTGAGTTTCTAAAAATGCCACAAGGGATAAAGGGAGCCCCAGCCACTTTCCAGAGAACTATGGAACAAACAGTCGGGGACATGTGCTATAGAGAAGTCCTTGTATATTTAGATGACCTTATTGTATTTGGACGAACTCTGGAAGAACATAACCACCGATTGTTGAAAGTTTTAGACCGGTTACAGAAAAGAGGCTTAAAATTATCTGTTGACAAATGCAAATTTTGCCAAACCACCGTGAAATATTTGGGCCATGTTGTTAGTCGTGATGGAATATCAACTGATCCTGATAAAGTTGCGGCTGTACAGAATTGGCCGCGACCCAATACTTTAAAAGATCTTCGATCCTTTCTGGGCTTTTGTGGGTACTACAGGAGGTTTGTGCCACAGTATTCCAGAATTGCTCGTGCTTTAAATGAGTTAACCAAAGGATATCCCTCTAAACACCATCGACAAACCAAGGATACTGGCAACAATCCAAAAGACTATCACAGGCCAAAAGAAGTTTTTGGTGATAGATGGACGCCGACATGTGAGGAAGCCTTTGAAAAATTAAAATTTCATCTAACACATTCTCCTGTTCTGGCTTATGCAAATCCTGAACTGCCGTATGAATTACATGTTGATGCCTCATTTGAAGGAATAGGGGGAGTTTTATACCAACTACAAGAAACTGAGTTAAAACCCATTGCCTATGTTAGCCGTGGTTTATCCATAAGCGAGAAAAACTATGCTGTCCATAAATTAGAGTTTTTAGCGTTAAAATGGGCGATAGTGGATAAGTTCCATGATTATTTGTATGGCGTACATTTTACTGTGCTCACAGACAATAATCCTTTAACATACATTAATACTACGGCTAAATTGGACGCCACCGGGCATAGGTGGTTAGCCGCTCTTTCTAATTACCAGTTCTCATTAAAATATAAACCAGGCCCTCAGAATATCGATGCTGATGCTCTATCCCGACTTCCTCATCCTATTGTTGTGAGTACCAATGATGATTGGGTGGAAATACCGGCTCCTGCTTTTCAAGGATTGTGTCATCAAATTAGGTTGCTACCCAGTAGTTCTTCTGGAGCAGTACACTCATTGGGAGCCACTGAAAATTCAATTCCTTCCATGTATTGTAGGATTAACACTCCTGAGTTAGAAGATTTACCACTCATTTCTAAAGAACAACTGAAACAAGATCAACATCAAGACCCAGATATTGCTATTGTAATTGAATATTTAAGAAATTCTAACAGAACCTTGGGAAATAATGTTTCTTTCATAAGCAAAGCTCTCCTGCGGCAGAGAAAGAGATTAGTCTTCAAGCAAGGAATTCTATTTAGGAAAACTATTACCAGAGAGGGGTATGATAAATATCAACTGGTTCTTCCCAATATTCATATTCCTATGATTCTCTATTCGCTGCATGATAAACATGGACATTTGGGTATGGATAAGACATTACACTTAGTACAAGAGAGAGTATACTGGCCTTATATGAGTAAGGATATTGAATACTATTGTAAAACTTGTAAGAATTGTGTTCTGAGAAAAACATTACCTACCCCTACAGCAGCTATGGTCAATTTAAGTAGCTCTGGGCCTATGGAATTGATTTGCATTGACTATCTATCATTAGAAGGGCCCAATGGGAGGGAAAGTAATATTTTGGTAATCACCGATCATTTCACACGTTATGCACAGGCCTATGTTACTCGGGATCAAAAAGCGTTGACAGTAGCCAAGACTCTTTGGGATCATTTCTTTGTGCATTATGGACTTCCTGCCCGCATTCATACAGATCAAGGAAGGGACTTTGAAAGTAAGCTGATCAAAGAGTTATGCATCTGTTGCGGGATAAAGAAGTCAAGAACATCACCTTATCATCCACAAGGGGATCCGCAACCGGAGCGATTCAACAGAACGCTGCTCAATATGTTGGGAACCTTGAATCCCAAACACAAGCTTCAATGGAAACGTTACATCAATCAACTTGTTCATGCCTATAATTGTACTCGAAATGAATCGACTGGGTATTCACCTTATTCCCTTATGTTCGGACGGGAAGCACGATTGCCTATAGACATTTCTTTAGGCCTTTCTGTATCCTCAAAGAACCCGTCTACTTATAATACTTATGTCAACAATTTAAGGAAAGAGTTAAAAGCCGCTCATGAAGTTGCTCAAAGAGCATCTCAAAGACATGGTGATAAGAATAAACAGCGGTATGATGCTAAAGTTAAAGAACACGTGTTAATTCCTGGTGATCGAGTTCTCTTGAGACGACTGGGGACTCCTAGAAGACAAAAACTATCTAATCGATGGAAAGAAATTCCCTACAGAGTACTAAAGCAATTACCTAACATTCCGGTTTATCAACTGGTACCTGAGGATACAGATGGGCCCATACTAACATACCACCGTCAACATTTGTTACCCATAAGTCAAGACATTTCTTTCACTGTGGAACAAGAGATTGTGAAACCTAATGAAATAAAAGAATCAAGTTCTACCGTCTATCCTTCCACTGAGTCCCCACTCCCTGAATGGTCTGATAGATCAAGACACGATCCAGGATTCTTCTATCAAGAGGTTCCCGTTATCTCAAGTGGAGGCATAGGGGATACCCGAGATAATCCTCCTCAACCCTCTGAATCTATAATTAATTTGAGAACAGAACCATGGAATATACATGAACCAGATGATCCTCCATGGGAGGATGACTCTTCTTCTAACAGCCCTGAGATTGAGGTACCTACTCCTTTTGGTACTATGGAAATTGATGAACACCCCCGACCACGAAGGGAATGTAAACCCCCTATGATCCTCACTTATGACCAGCTGGGACATTCATGTAATGAGCCTAGAGTAGTTTGTCCTAGCATTATATCTACTTGGCCTTACTTTGGGTACTTGGGAAGTCAAACAATCCCTATGTTTTGAATTTTAAAGTGGTTATTCGAATTTATAGTACTAAGTAATTCGGATTACCAGGGGGAGAAATGTAGTCGTTTCTAGTCATGTAATCTAAAATGTAGTGATACAGGGAATTGGTTACGCTTAATAGATGTATAGACGTACCCCTGTATTCGTATAAATGTATATAGTTATATTTCTCATTCCATGTATATATGGTTACAGTATTGTCCTTATGTTATATGATAATACCATATGTGATGAGGAAGAGTTGAGCATGCCATGAGGTATTTTCTGGACAATTATACTTAATAGTACCTCAATTTTATTTGATAAACATTACCGCTATCTGAAATGACCCTTTTCATCATTTAATATATATATATGTGTATATAATATGCAGTACAAATGGATATTTATGGGGACTGTATATAGATTTTCTTTAACTATAGTAGTGCCTCATCAAACAACAGGGCACGAGGAACCTTTGAAAACAGCTCGTGCTGTCGGCGGGAAAGAGGAGGCTTCACGAGGACTGGGACTGGTCTCGTGGCCCCTGGGGCTCCTGTATAAAAAGGGGAGCTGAAGCGCTGAAAAAGGACTTGTGTGTGCGCCTCTGGGAGAGACACACCTGCCTCTACCTGCCCGCCACTAAGAGCTGTGCTGTAAACATTGGCGGCGCAGTGGGGGTAGTGTGGCTCGCTAACGAGCGATAGCACACTGAACAGGACCCGATCCCCAGCGGCTAGCTGGAGCCGTAACGAAGCGGAGAGACGGGGAGATCCCAGACCGGAGCGGCTAGCAAGAGCCGTGAAGCTCAGTGAGCTGGGGGAGCGGATTCCGGTGCAGCTAGTCGGAGCCGTGAAGAAGCAGAAATTCGGGAGAGCCATGACCGGTGAGAGCAGCAGCAGTGATCAGCTAAGCTGTGGTGAGCAGCGGCGGCGGACGGAGCCGTGCAGAAGAGAGCCGAGTCAGTGGTGACAGTCCTGAGCAGCGGAGGCCGGAGGAGCTGTAAAGAAGAGAGCCGGGTGAGCGGTGACTGTCCTGATCATCGGCGGCCGGCGGAGCCGTGAAGAAGAAAGTCTGGTGAGCAGCGGCGGCCGGCGGAGCCGTGAAGAAGAAAGCCTGGTGAGCAGCGGCGGCTGACTGAGCCGTGCAGAAGAGAGCCAAGTCAGCGGTGACCGTCCTGAGCAGCGGCGGCTTACGGAGCCGTGAAGATGACAAGCGCCGGCAGAGCAGTATCTCAAATCGGTAATTAAGCCCGCATCCAAGACTTAAGGCACTGTCCACCCATAAGAGGCTAGGTGGGCGGAGCTATCCTCCTCCGATATTTTGAGTGTCTGGAGACATTCATTGAAGACACCTGAGGTCTGTAACTATCAATTATTTATCTGCACCTATTCACTATAGACATTAAGACAGGCACACGATACTGCTATATAGCTACCAGATATACGTTTGACTTTAGTATCAGCTATCATTGTGGATGCTGCTCTGAACTAAATTAACTCTTCCAAGTGCAGATTAATACTACCATCCATCACACTGGAGCTACCCTACCCTCTGTGGGGAAGATCAATATTTATACTTTTTACAAACACAGATGGAGAGCTCCTGTTATAGTGATTTCTTATAAACTATGGTACAACTAAAACAGTTCAGGAGGATTTAACTACTGCAAAGAACAGATTTTAAACACCTCGATGCCACTGTCAAGTCTAGACAGAGAGGATACAGTGTAAGTCTGTGATGGCAACATTATAACAACATACTGTCTCCTGGACAAGTGGGTTACACAGCCAGAGGAAAGGTTTTAATAGCTTACGGATTCATTCTACTCAAGGGATTATTTAGCTACAGTTACAACATATATCTGTTACCTAATAGGGGCAGCTGGATATATTTAACACAAAGAAGACAGGGATATTTCCAATATACTTCTACCCTCCTCAGGATATATATATATAAGCGATTCTGTACAGAAAACAATCAGAAACTGTTATATATGCATATATAATTCACCTAATAATATGAAAGGAAGAAGGACTTAGGATATATAACATTGGCATTGAGAAGAAGCCAAAACTCTGAGTGGACCCTATTTAGTTGTTTGACTAGCAGGATATATATAGATATATATATAACTAAAATTTGTAATAGTACCTGAAATATTGTTAACTGCAATGTTATGTACTTTGGTCGGTATATTTCATGTAATGAATTGTAGGAATGTATATGAAATATAAATTAATGTTTAAATAGTATAGTATAGTAAATATATATATATATATAGATATTTATTTATTTTCATATGAGTTGTTATTTATATATGTAAACCTTATACTTACTTGAAAATATGGAGTAAAATACTTACCGTCTAATCTGGTGTGATAATTGATAAGGCGATTAACCACGGATCCTCTCCATCAATCTGCAACACAAAGATAAAGAATATATGAAGAAGGATTGTTTAATTGATATAGTCAGATAGAAATAGTATAGACAGGGTGTTCCCAAGTTTACCCTGAGCCTAAATTCAATGTTATTGGATAGGAGAAATACTTGGGTGGAGGCACTATATTTTCTGTAATATATATATATATATATATATATATAGGAATAGATATAATTAATTAAAACCCCAATTGATTAGGGTTACACGTATAAGGACGCTACTACTATGGGGGGGCATTACGTATAAGGACGCTACTACTATAGGGGGACATTACGTATAAGGAGGCTACTAATACTGGGGGGCATTACATATAAGGACGCTACTACTGGGGGGGCATTATGTATAAGGACTCTATTACTTCTGGGGGCATTATGTATAAGGACGGTGCTACTACTACTGGGAGGGAATTACATGTAAGGATGCTACTACTACTGGGGGGCATTACGTATAAGGACGCTACTACTACGGGTGGGGCATTACGTATAAGGATGCTACTATTACTGTTGTGGGGCATTACATTTACCTGCTACTACTACTGGGGGGGCATTATGTATAAGGACACTACTACTATTGGGGGGGCATTATGTATTAGGGCGCTACTACTACTGGGGGGGCATTATGTATAAGGACACTACTACTATTGGGGGGGCATTATGTATTAGGGCGCTACTACTACTGGGGGGGCATTATGTATAAGGATGCTACTACTACTGGGGGGGCATTATGTATAAGGATGCTACTACTACTGGGGGGGCATTATGTATAAGGACGCTACTATTACTGTTGGGGAGCATTACATATAACTGCTACTACTACTGGGGGGGCATTATGTATAAGGACACTACTACTATTGGGGGGGCATTACGTATATGGATGCTACTACTACGGGTGGGGCATTACGTATAAGGACGCTACTACTACAGGTGGGGCATTACGTATAAGATGAATAAGATTGTGCTACATTGTGGCGTAATTTTAAATGGGGGTACTATTGTGTGGCCATGCCCCTTAGTTGTGAGACCACACCACTTTTCCCGATGCACAACAAAGGAATATGGGAGGGCGCAAAATTCATAGTTTGCAGGGGGGCGCCGAACACCCTAGCACCGGCCCTGGCCACCAGTAGCAAAAGTACACCACGGCCACTGACACTATCTGCAGGGAGGGGAACAGCGCTGATATGGAGGGTACTTGCAGGCAGCGAGTCGCCGCCCGCAGCTCCTCTCCCACCTACACACCATACCTGCCGCCTGACACCCACACCCCAGGGAGAGGGCGCTAGCTCAGGCACCGCTAGATCAGCATCTGCAGCATACAGACAAGGGCTGCCATGCTCAGCGGCAAGCGGTGCGGAGCATGTGTAGCGGGACAGCGCCAGGACGGGACACGCACTAATCAACATTGCTGCTGGGCCGGAGCTCCCTCCGTCTGCAGCCTAAGGACGCGCGCCGCACCTCTCCAGGGAAACACCATGCCTGCCCGCCCACAGGGCTCCGGACGCTTACCTATGCTCCGCGATCACAGCAGCTGACGCTGCCATGCAGGATGGAGGAATGACGCCCGTCAGACGGGGCGGACAGTGTGCGGCGGAACGGGGCCAGGAAGGAATGCTGACCACGACCCATTGCTGCTGGGTCTGAGCTCCCTCCCTCTGCAGTCACCATCTCACAGCAGCAGCCTGGAGGTTAGTGGCCACCACGACCCGCACATCCTTACCTCACACATACCTCACACATGCCTCACATATACCTCACATATACCTCACATATACCTCACACATGAGAGCAAAGGTACACACACTGTGACATCACACCTGTAGCCCACCCCTATATCTGCTAAATACTCCCCGTCACTATGCCCTGTCACCCTCATCCTGCTCTCTAACTGCCTGTCTGTGTACTGGCCTTCACCCCTCTCACACCATCACCAACCCTCACTAACTACCACAGAGACTATGTGCACTGATATCTGCCCCTCCACCACCTGCAGCGCCCCTGGACCCCTCCCCATCCCCCGCTAACCCCCGCACCTGCCCCTCCACCACCCGTGGCACCCCCACCCACTGCGCCTTCGGCCCCCTACCCCACCCGCAGTGTCTTCCAAACCCCTCCCCCATCTGCAGCAGCCCCTCCCCCATCCGCCACACCCCGCATCTGGCTCTTCCCCGCCCGCTGCACCTTTGTATCCCCTACCCCACCCACGCAGCAGGCCCTTCCCAATCCGCATCGCAACAGCACCGCACCCGCCACTCCCCCACCCACGTTACCCCCGCATCCACCCCTCCCCCACCCACCGCGCCCCCTGGACACCTCCCCCATCCACTGCACACCCGCACCCACCCCTTCCCCATCTGCAGCGCCTTCGGAACCCCTCCTCCATCCGCAACAGCCCTGCAGCTGCCATCCCCCACCTGCGACACCCCTGCTCCTACCCCACCCACAGCGCCTTCATACCCCCTCCCCCAGGGCACGCTGTCTGCAGTTATGTGTAAAAAGTGTATGCTGTCTGCCGTAATGTGTAAAATGGGGATGCTGTCTGCCGTTATGTGTAAAAAGTGTATGCTGTCTGCCGTAATGTGTAAAAAGGGGACGCTGTCTGTCGTAATGTGTAAAAAGTGTATGCTGTCTGCCGTAATGTGTAAAAAGGGGATGCTGTCTGCCGCTATGTGTAACGAGGGCACGCTGTCTGCCATTATGTGTAAAAAGTGTATGCTGTCTGCCGTAATGTGTAAAATGGGGATGCTGTCTGCCGTTATGTGTAAAAAGTGTATGCTGTCTGCCGTAATGTGTAAAATGGGGACGCTGTCTGCCGTAATGTGTAAAAAGTGTATGCTGTCTGCCGTAATGTGTAAAAAGGGGATGCTGTCTGCCGCTATGTGTAACGAGGGCACGCTGTCTGCCATTATGTGTAAAAAGTGTATGCTGTCTGCCGTAATGTGTAAAATGGGCACGCTGTCTGCCGTAATGTGTAAAAAGTGCACGCTGTCTGCCGCTATGTGTAACGAGGGCACGCTGTCTGCCGTTATGTGTAAAAAGTGCACGCTGTCTGCCGTTATGTGTAAAAAGGGGAATCTGTTCGCTGTAAGGTGTAAAAAGTGTATGCCGCGGTCCCCACTCCCCAAACCCCTTCCTGTTGCAAGGGACTACGCCCCCTTCACCATCGGACGCCCTATCATTGTGCAATATTCAAACACTAACAAAACTAGGAATGCAGGTAATACTCTATGTATTGAACCCCAGAAAGGCGTGCAGGGGTTAAGGGGGCGTAGCCCCTTCCGACGGTGTGAAGAGCGCCCGTAGGGCGCGATGAAGCACCTAGTATCTTATATATGTCTTTAAACCAGGCATAAACTAGAGATGTGCGATGACCCCTGTGTTTTTGGTATGGGTTTTGCATCTGGATTCATCTTCGTGTTTTGGTTTTGCAAAACCACCCTGAAGTGTTTTACTTCAGATTTCGGTTCGGTTTAAAATGAACTAAAAAAATTTTTTGAAAACAGCAAAAATCATGTAATGTTTGCAATCCAAAACCGGATGATGATTTATGGACGGGGATTATTTTGTCTCTGTTTTACTTCGTGAAGTGTTGGAAGATGCGCCATACATGGGGATGACCATTAGACTGTAGGGTAATTAATTGTGCTGGGTGAGATCCCGATGGAGAATCTCTTCAGGCCCCCTTGCTTCATAATAAGGTCTTCTCCTTTTGCTTCTTCCAGCAGTTTATCAAAAGTGATCTTAGGATAAAGAAGGTTCAATAAATCTAAAAAAATATATAATGCAAAGATCTCATCCCTCGCCCTAACGCAAATCTATTGTTAGACCAAGGGCAGGGACGTAACTAGGGGGGGCTAAGGGGGCATGCGCCCCGGGTGCAGGATTTGAGGGGGCGCCAAGGAGTTACAGAGGAGCAGGTTTTTTTTTTTTCAAACTGGCAGTGCTGTGCTGCTCCAGTGAGACAGTAGACAGCTCCCGGGGCAATGTCTCTGACCCACCTGTCTGCCCGCAGCTGGCTCCAATGCTGTGCGCGTGAGCTCCAGTACCTGGGATCTCTCCTATGTCGGCTACTGTCTTAAACTCTATTCTTTGCCATGCAGTGCTGCGACTAGCGTGTGGTGCACTACAAGCTATAGAAGCGCACTGTGCTCCCAATTAGAAGTATCAACCTCCGCTTTGCCTCCCAGATGGGGGGGATTTGGTGTAGCTTATATGGGGATGTAGTGTACCATATAGGGTATGTAGTGTAGTAATGTATTGCAGTATATAGGGGCATGTAGTGCACTGATGTGGTGTAGCATATAAGTGATGTACTGTAGCATATAGGGTATGTAGTGTAGTAATGTATTGCAGTATATAGGGGCATGTAGTGCACTGATGTGGTGTAGCATATAAGGGGATGTAGTGTGGTGATGTACTGTAGCATATAGGGTATATAGTGTAGTAATGTATTGCAGTATATAGGGGCATGTAGTGCACTGATGTGGTGTAGCATATAAGGGGATGTAGTGTAGTGATGTAGTGTAGCATATAGGGTATGTAGTGCAGTGCATAGGGGCATGTAGTGTAGTGATGTAGTTCAGCGTGTAGGGTATGTAGTATAGTGATGTAGTGCATTGAATAGAGGAATGTAGTGCAGTGTTGAAGTAACATAGTAACATAGTAATTGAGGTTGAATAGAGGCAAATTGCCCATTGTGTTTAACCCGTATTAAGTTGTGATGATTCAACATACCCGCTGAATAATGTTTTATGACTAGATAACGACTATAACTCATACTACCCCCGGATTAACCATGTAAATACAGGTTGAGTATCCCTTATCCAAAATCCAAAATCCCACATTTTTGGGTCCCCTACTGAGATAATTACATATATATTATATATTATGTGTATATATAGATATATTATATAGATATACAGTATAATGTACATATATATGCAGGGGTGTATCTACCTATTGGCCAGGATGGCACTCGCCAGGGGCGCCAGGCAAGGAGGGGGCGCCGCCAGGCTATGCCACCCGCGGCCAAAGGATAGAAAAGCAGTACTGTCAGACTGTACCTGGTGAGAGTCTGTTACTGCTGGAGCGGCACCGGTGTCCGGCAGCACCGCACTTGTAATCAGACTCAAAATAAACTACAGCTCCCAGCAGCCCTTGTTGCTGGGAGCTCCTGGCAGCAAGGGCTGCTGGGAACTGTAGTTTATTGTGAGTCTGATTACAAGTGCGGTGCTGCCGGACACTAGTCTGATCACTAGTGCAGTGTGGTGCTGACGGACACCGGCGCTGCGCCGGCAGCAACAGACTCTCACCAGGTACACAGCAATTGTTACGTAGCACAGTGCTATAGGTCTATTTGATGTTGAAGATAATAAAAAAGTGTCAGTGTTTGGGAGAAGGGACTGTAGTACCTGGAAAACTACACGATTCTCATGCATGTTAGATGTAAGTAAGTAGTAAGTAAGTGAAAACTTTAACTTGTTGAGTGTAATAAAGAAAATACATATCTTACCTATTTCAAGGCCATGTTCAAGGAAATGTATATCAGTTAATTGTATAATTGATCATTTTATCTTGGAAGCGATGGCACCCTGGAAGCCCTTCTACCCTCCAACTAATGGTGTTTAGTTAATGGCTGGGTCCATTTGAGGCTCATCTCACAGCAGCTCATTAGCATTTCATTCAGGATGCAGTCAAGATGGAATTTGGCATCCCGGCGGTCAGAAAGCTGACGCCAGCATCCCGGAACTGCTCGGAATGCTGATGCTGGCATCCCAACATAGATAGCGATGCAGAATGGCAAAATCCGGATTGAGTTGATGCCAAAGTCTGTACTGGCAAGCCACGTGGGAGGGTTAGGGTTAGGCTGCAGGGAGGGAGATTAGGAAGGGTGGGTTAGAGTTAGGCACCACTGAAGAAGCTTTTGGGGGAGTCGGGTAGGTTACGGTCAGGCTGTGGGAAAGGTGGGTTAGGGGGGAGGGATGGTGTAACGTGAATACGAGACACTACTGTGCGGTGTAATGTGAATGAGGGACACTACTGTGTGGCATAATTTTAATTGGAAGTACTATTGTGTCCATGCCCTTCCCCCACAAGACCATGCCCCATTTCCAATACTCACACCTTATTCCAAATGTGTGTAAGGGGGGGCGCCAGCCCCTTACTTTGCCAGGTCTCTCGGACCCTTAGATACACCCCTGTATATATGTCATTATCTCAGTAGGGGATCCAAAAATGTGTGATTTTGAATTCTGGATAAGGGATACTCAACCTGTATTTTAAATATTATAACCTTGGATATCATTTTCATTCAGAAATGTATCTATTCCTTTTTTAAATCCATTTACAGAGTCCGCCATTACCACCTTCCCTGGCAGGGAATTCCAAATCCTTATTGCCCTAACAGTGAAGAACCCTTTCCTCCGTTGCGTTCTGAACTTTCTCTCCTCCAGTCGCAGCGAGTGCCCACGTGTCCTAAACTGTGTTCTTTTAATAAATAATTCCTCTGATAACTCTTTGTGATGTCCCTTTACATATTTGAAGATATTAATAATGGCCCTCATTCCGAGTTGATCGCTCGGTATTTTTCATCGCATCGCAGAGAAATTCCGCTTAGTACGCATGCGCAATATTCGCACTGCGACTGCGCCAAGTAATTTTACAATGGAGATAGTATTTTTACTCACGGCTTTTTCATCGCTCCGGCGATCGTAATGTGATTGACAGGAAATGGGTGTTACTGGGCGGAAACAGGCCGTTTTATGGGCGTGCGGGAAAAAACGCTACCGTTTCCGGAAAAAACGCAGGAGTGGCCGGGGAAACGGGGGAGTGTCTGGGCGAACGCTGGGTGTGTTTGTGACGTCAAAACAGGAACGACAAGCACTGAACTGATCGCACAGGCAGAGTAAGTCTGAAGCTACTCTGAAACTGCTAAGTAGTTAGTAATCGCAATATTGCGAATACATCGTTCGCAATTTTAAGAAGCTAAGATTCACTCCCAGTAGGCGGCGGCTTAGCGTGTGTAACTCTGCTAAAATCGCCTTGCGAGCGATCAACTCGGAATGAGGGCCAATATCTCCTCTTAGGCGCCTCTTTTCTAGTGTATACATATACATGTTATGATATAGTGCAATGTATGGAGACTCACAGAGGAGCATGTAGTTGAACACGCTGGCGAGGCATGTGACGCATAGGGCATGTGAGGCACATAGGGGAATATTGTCCAATAGTGTCCCCTTTTTTCAAATTTTTTGATAATCTGATTATTTTAGTCTGATAGAGTTTGTTTTGCAGTGGGGTTTTTTTTTTGAGGGGGGGCATCGGGGGTTGCCCCGGGTGACGAAAATCCTAGTTCCGGCCATGCCAAGGGGTCTATTTAGTAACAGAAAAAAGCCCTTTCCCCGGTGTTTTCACCAGATAAAGGGCTTATTGATAGGTTAACCTACTGTACATCTCCGATTTCTCCACTGCTCACCTAGGGGGTGATTCAGACCTGATCGTAGCAGCAAATTTGTTAGCAGTTGGACAAAACCAAACCATGGCCCTCATTCCGAGTTGATCGCTAGATGCCGATTTTCGCATTTCTGCTACTAAGGCAAAAATCGGCATTTCTGCGCATGCGTATGGTCCGCAATGCGCACGCACGGCGTTCTTTTACTACATTCTTAGTACTTTTACTCACGCCCGAACTAAGCTTTCCAGTCGCTGTAAACGCCGCAGAGTGATGGACAGGAAGTGGGTGTTTCTGGGCGGAAACTGGCTGTTTTCGGGGAGTGTAGGGAAAAACGTAGGCGTCACAGATAAAAACGCAGGAGTGGTTGGAGAAACGGGGGAGTGGCTGGCCGAACGCAGGGCGTGTTTGTGACGTCAAACCAGGAACTAAACGGACTGAGGTGATCGCAATCTAGGAGTAGGTCTGGAGCTACTCAGAAACTGCAGGGAAATGTGTAGTAGCAGAAATGCTAACCTTTCGTTAGCAATTCTGCTAAGCTAAGATACACTCCCAGAGGGGGTCATTCCGAGTTGTTTGCTCGTTATTTTTTTCTTGCAACGGAGCGATTAGTCGCTAATGCGCATGCGCAATGTCCGCAGTGCGACTGCGCCAAGTAAATTTGCTATGCAGTTAGGTATTTTACTCACGGCATTACAAGGTTTTTTCTTCGTTCTGGTGATCGTAATGTGATTGACAGGAAGTGGGTGTTTCTGGGCGGAAACTGGCCGTTTTATGGGTGTGTGTGAAAAAACGCTACCGTTTCTGGGAAAAACGCGGGAGTGGCTGGAGAAACGGAGGAGTGTCTGGGCGAACGCTGGGAGTGTTTGTGACGTCAAACCAGGAACGAAACTGACTGAACTGATCGCAGATGCCGAGTAAGTGTGGAGCTACTCAGAAACTGCTAAGAAGTGTCTATTCGCAATTCTGCTAATCTTTCGATCGCAATTTTGATAAGCTAAGATTCACTCCCAGTAGGCGGCGGCTTAGCGTGTGCAAAGCTGCTAAAAGCAGCTAGCGAGCGAACAACTCGGAATGAGGGCCATGGGCAGTGTAGGTGGGGCAGATGTAACATGTGCAGAAAGAGTTAGATTTGGGTGGGTTATATTGTTTCTGTGCAGGGTAAATACTGGCTGCTTTATTACTACACTGCAATTTAGATTTCAGTTGGAACACACCCCACCCAAATCTAACTCTCTCTGCACATGTTACATCTGCCTCCCCTGCAGTGCACATGGGCCCTCATTCTGAGTTGATCGTAGCTATGCTAAATTTAGCACAGCTACGATCATCTTCCCAGACATGCGGGGGGACGCCCAGCACAGGGCTAGTCCGCCCCGCATGTCAGGCCGCCCCCCCCCCCCCTCCCACACAAGTACAAAAGCATCGCTTATCGGCGATGCTTTTGTACTTAAAGAGTAACTCCCAACCAGCGCAGCTTCTGCGGCTGTCCGGGAGTTACTCGTCGCTGCCCCGGGTCGTGTGACGTCATGCAGCCGCTGTGGCTCGCCCCCAGCACGGACCGACCACGCCTGTGTTGGCCTGACCGCGCCCCAAAAACGGCGGCCAAATGCCGCCATGCCGCCCCCTCCTGCCCAGCGACCGCCTCTGCCTGTCAATCAGGCAGAGGCGATCACTAGGTAATGATGGCCTTCGGCTGCCTGGCACGCGCCATGCATGCGCAGTTCTAACCCGATCGCTGCGCTGCAAACAACTGCAGCGTGCGATTGGGTCGGAATGACCCCCATGGTTTTGCCCATTAGCTAACAAATTTGCTCCAATTACTATAATTTAATAATAGGGACTTTTTATATTGCGTGCTTAAACCCCGCTGACAAGCAGGTCGCCACTTAGTAAACTTGTCCTCAAGTCTGTAGCTCTAGCACCAACATCAGCCCAAAAAGAACAGATAGAGGAAAACATACATGGGAAGGGTATTCTCTGAGTATTTTATAACCTAACGTTGGCCTAGCCTCCGAACCGTACAGTAAGTGCTGCAATTGGGCAGGTTGGTGCCATTACCATGGTAAAGAGTGTTTCTGGTATTTCGACCATGGGGGTCATTCCGAGTTGATCGCTAGCTGCCGTTGTTTGCAGCGCAGTGATCAGGAAATGTTTTTACATTTCTGCGCATGCGTATGCCCCGCAATGCACACACGCGTCGTATGGGTACAAAGAGCTTTGTGGTGTCCACAGGTTCTAGCGAAGTTTTCTTTCGCACCGGCGGCCATAAGAAGATTGACAGGAAGGGGGCATTTCTGGGTGTCAACTGACCGTTTTCAGGGAGTGTTTGCAAAAACGCAGGCGTGTCTGAAAAAAACGCAGGCGTGGCTGGGCGGGTGTATGACGTCAAATCCGGACACGAATAGGCTGAAGTGATCGCAAGCGCTGAGTCAGAGCTACTCAGAAACTGCACAAACTGTTTTTGCAGAGCTCGGCTGCACATGCGTTCGCACTTCTGCTAAGCTAAAATACACTCCCCAGTGGGCGGCGGCATAGCGTTTGGATGGCTGCAAAAACTAGCTAGCAAGCGATCAACTCGGAATGACCCCCCATGTGCTGAGTCTCACACATCTGCACGCGGGTTCACTACGGCTGGCCGGCGGTCGGGCTCCCGGCGACCAGCATCCCGGCGCCGGGAGCCCGATCGCCGGCTTACCGACAGCTTGGCGAGCGCAAATGAGCCCCTTGCGGGCTAGCTGCGCTCGCCACGCTACGGGCACGGTGGCGCGCTACGCGCGCCACACTATTTTATTCTCCCTCTATGGGGGTCGTGGACCCCCACGAGGGAAAATAATTGTCGGTATTCCGGCTGTCGGGCTCCCGGCGCCGGTATACTGAGCGCCGGGAGCCCGACCGCCGGCAAACAGAAGACCACCCCTGCACGCAACACTGATGATCACGTAGACAAGCGATTTTTTTGCAACTGTGCGAAATTATCTAAAGACTCAAACACTGCATAGGTTACACAGCGTACGCACAAAGATCGCTGTTGTGATCAAGATGGATGGCGATTCATTACTATCACTATATGTCCGCATTGTGACTGGCACCCATTCCTTTGTTACTGCTCGTAACAAATAATAAAATAACAGAAACGATTGGTCTCTGCATCGGAACGTTTGGGAGCCTTTCACACGGTAGCCCTTCATACTACAGAGTAATCCCCGGGGAGATATTCCACAAGTCGTCACCATGACCCATAGCTGGGTCCAGAAGACCTCAAGGCTGCCAAGATATCAGGGCCACCTGCCCTTGTGGGTGCAAACATAATGCCCTTTTTATTTATTTATTAACAGTTTCATATATAGCGCAGCATATTTCATTGCGCTTTATCATTTTTGCCTCTATTACGCTTTCCCTGAACACGGCTACATTTACATTTCACGAGCGACAGAGCAGCTGAAAGATCCCTTGAAGAGGGTTGAGGTTAGATGTTAGATCAATGGACAAAGGTCTCCGGGACGGAACACTTGGCTGAAACAGCAGATTAGTTAGAGTTCCATTAGTTAGGCCGGAACACGCCACACGTGCCATTTTCTTTTCAATATTCAGCACAATCCCGTGCACCACCTCCGATTGCTGTCAGGTGCACTTACCCCCTGAAACCCTGTTTCCTGCCCCCTCCGATAATGGGAAGAGTGACAGGGAAGTTGTAACGTGTCAGTAAAATGAGTGGTAAGTTTCTGTGCTGGGTGGTGGGAACGGAAACCAGCTCGTTGGGAGTCGAGCAAAGAGATTGAGCCCAGGAAGTGAGTCATCTGTGGTGTTACCGTGGTAATGTCATATAGGGTATCATTGCTGTATGTAATATATATATAATATGGCAGGAGCAGGGTATGTGCCAGAAATTATCTGCAGGAACATTGGCCCAGATGCTCTATGCAATGTAAGGAGATTCTTAGTAGGTGGCTATTGCCCTTAAGGTCTTCTTACCAGGTTTAGGAACAACTTTGGCAAACTATAGAAATCTTGAGAAAAAGATGATTAGCAAATGTAATTGTTAATGCAAATATACATGTTTACTGATCAGTAGCTAAACCTTTTATTACAACTCACATTGGATTTTTGTTAGTAACATGCTTAGTTCAAAACCCCTTATTGCATCCTTAGGTGTAACTATTTGTCCAAAATGTAAATATATATATATATATATTGTGACAAGAACACTGGGATAGTGTTTGAGGGCAGGTATATTTGTCCCAGGTTCTTGTCTTACATGTTTTAGAAAATGTTAACTTCTAGGAAAAATGCTTTTTGTTTTGTCTGAACCTTTTCAGTTTGCTGTAAAAGCTGGGTAAAGGCTCTGAGAGAGAGATAAGGCGAGTTCTAGACATTGGGCCCAGTTCGGGTCTTTGGCCTCACAGAGGGCTAATCAGGGTTTCAGCTGTGTAAGAGTGATATAGTGCTTCTAACCTGATTAGTATGGGCAGACTGCCTGGGAAGGCTGCAGGATCTGTGTGTGAGAGACACGCTTTCTGATGCAAGTAAGCTATACAGTATGTACTGAAGAACTCTGTGTTTTGTTTAGTGACAGTTAGGAACATCTTATGTTTAGTTAGTGCCGGACAGGCAAGGTATTTTTATTTTGGGGTTTGTTTTATTTTCTGTTTCAATAAAACTGGCCGGGGTCAGTTGTACCAGAAACTGGACTTGTGTTGTCCCTCAGCTGCTGCGTGCTGCCATATTCCCCAGGAAAAGGCACCTTGCACCCCTACAGTGTTACAACTTGGTGGAGAATGCGAGCAGGCCGTTCTGCGCATAAGTGAAAGCAGCAGCTTTGTGAGGCCTGCAGAAAACGGTGGTTTATGCAGATACAGCCCAGTGTGAAGTTACTGAGACTCACCCCTGAGGGTTTGATATATGTCCTGGGTGAAAGCAGCTGCAAAGCCGCCTGAAAAATCTGTTGACATGGAGGATCTGCTTAAAGCCTTGCTGCAAGCTACAGCGGCTCAGCAGGAGGCCAACCGACAGCAGCAGGTGGCAATGGAGGAAAATTGGAGACTACAGCGTCAGGATAGAGAGGCCTTAGCAGAAGTGGTGCAGAGACTTGCAGCTCGGGTTGGAGATGTGGCCGTCAGTGCTCCAACCAGCTCTAGTTCTATACGAGCCAGTCACTTCCTGCAGAAAATGACAGAGGCTGATGATGTGGAGGCCTATCTGACCACGTTTGAAAGGACTGCCGAGCGTGAGAACTGGCCGAAAGCACAGTGGGCCAGTCTGCTGGCACCTTTCCTGTCAGGTGAGCCCCAAAAAGCTTACTTTGATTTAAGCCCTGCTGAGGCTCGGGACTATGATAAACTAAAGACTGAGATCCTGACCCGCCTGGGAGTCACGCTGTCAGTACGAGCGCAACGGGTGCACCGTTGGCTGTACGCCATGGAGAAGCCTCCGCGCTCCCAGATGCACGACCTTATTCAGCTAACAAAAAAATGGCTGCAGCCAGAGACATTAACTGGTCCCCAGATGGTGGAAAGAGTCGTCATGGACCGCTACTTGAGATCTTTGCCCATGGTCCTGCGCAAGTGGGTGAGCCATGGAAACCCGGGTACTGCTGACCAATTAGTGGACATGGTAGAGAGGTATTTGGCAGCAGAGGAACTACTGTTGACCACCCAGCAACCCATGGATCCTCGACAGCGCCCTTCAGTAAAGACTGGTAAGACTGTTCCGTGGGAAAACGTTGCTGGGCGGTTAAGAGAACGCAAGGCTGGAGAGACTGTAAACACTGGCCCTGGAAACAGGCCAATGGGGCTAGAACGGTCTATGCTGCCCAAATGGGTTGATAATCGTGTGGTTAAATGTTTTAGGTGTGGTATGCCAGGTCATGTTATTGCCAATTGCCCAGTCACGCAAGAACCCATGCCATGTGATGCTGCCTTTGAATGTCGCAGAATGTCTTTCTTTGCTAGGTTAGCCTGTACTGTGGTACCTTCACCTGAGCTGGAAAAACAAATGTGTGATGTGTTCTTAGAAGGTAACCGGGTAGAGGCCTTGCTAGATTCAGGAAGTTTAGTTACCCTCGTGAAAGCTGGGTTAGTGAACCCCTTGAAGGTCCAGCAAATACCTATTGGGGTAACTTGCATACATGGGGATACCCAATATTATGCCACTGCTGAGGTGAATATAGAAACTTGTTGTGGGTCAGCAATGGTTAAAGTGGGACTGGTCCCTACCCTGGTGCATGAGGCCATAATAGGGAGGGATTTTCCTCATTTTTGGAAACTGTGGGAATCACGGTTATCAACAGATGTGAGAAGTAAAAAGCCAGTTGATAATACCGGTGATTTTTTGGATGTACGTGGGTCTTCGGAACTTTCTGGCCCTTTGCCTTTTGCTAGTTTGGCTGGGGAAGTGACAGATGGGGAGTCCAGTGAGGACCCTCTTGCCGGGAACAGAGACATAGTAGTTAGAACTGAAAGCGTGCCTGACCTGGAGGTAAAGAAGGATCTGTTTGCGTCTGAACAGTTAAAGGATCCTACCTTAATAAAGGCTAGAGAGAATGTTAAGATTGTTAATGGGGAACCTGTGGTACCAGGTGACAGGGTTACGTATCCCCACATGGCCATCTGTAATGAGCTCTTGTACCACATTGTCAAAAGGGGTGAGGATGTGGTGGAACAGCTGGTAGTTCCCCAGCCTTATCGGAGAACGGTACTAGATTTAGCTCATAGTCACGTTACCGCAGGACATTTAGGGGCAGAAAAAACCACTGAAAGAGTTTTACAAAGGTTCTTTTGGCCAGGGGTTTATAAAGAAGTGTCTGAATATTGTTCTTCCTGTCCTGAATGCCAGTATCATGCCCCTAGACCCCATTTCAGGAGCCCACTAGTTCCCATGCCTATTATAGAGGTCCCGTTTGACAGAATAGCCATGGATCTCGTGGGGCCCTTGTTAAAGTCTGCTCGGGGCCATCAGTATATCCTGGTAATTATGGACTATGCCACTCGATATCCTGAGGCTGTCCCTTTACGCACTATCACAACCAAGGCGATAGCTAGGGAGCTGGTGCAGGTATTTAGTAGAGTGGGAATACCAAAAGAAATTTTGACTGACCAAGGTACTCCATTTATGTCAAGGATCATGAAAGAATTGTGCAAGTTATTTAAGGTCACTCACCTCAGGACGTCCATCTACCATCCCCAAACTGACGGGTTGGTGGAAAGGTTTAATAAAACATTAAAAAGTATGTTAAAAAAGGTTGTTGAGAGAGATGGGAAAAACTGGGATTGTTTGTTGCCCTACTTGTTAATGGCCATCAGAGAAGTTCCTCAGTCCTCTACGGGGTTTTCTCCATTTGATTTGTTGTATGGTAGACACCCCAGAGGGCTGTTGGATGTTGCCAAAGAGACGTGGGAAGGACAGCCCACTCCTTATAGAAGCGTTATTGAGCATGTAACACAAATGCAGGATAGGATTGCAGCCGTGGTACCTGTTGTCAGAGAGCACATGGAACAGGCCCAAAGTGCTCAACAGAGGGTCTATAACCGGAGTGCCAAGATACGGGAATTTGCTCCTGGAGATAGAGTTCTTGTTTTGGTACCCACTGTGGAAAGCAAATTCCTAGCTAAATGGCAGGGTCCATTTGAGATTAGGGAAAAAGTGAATGAGGTTAATTACAAAGTATACCAGCCGGGAAAGAGAAAACCCGAACAGATCTACCATGTTAACTTAATCAAACCCTGGAAAGATAGGTTGTCTCTGTCAGCGGAGCCTTGCCCTTCGGTGTCTTCACCCCGGTTGCTTCCCGCAGTGAAGGTGTCAGAGACATTATCAGCTGATCAGAACAATCAGGTTAAAGAATTTCTCATCCAAAATAGGGAGGTATTTTCAGAGCTGCCTGGCCGAACGACCATAATAAAACATGACATTGTCACAGAACCAGGGGTCAGGGTTCATTTAAAGCCATATAGGATTCCTGAAGCTCAGCGAGAAGCTATTTCTAAGGAAGTTAAAACCATGTTAGAACTTGGAGTCATAGAGGAGTCTAACAGTGAGTGGTCCAGTCCCATAGTGCTCATCCCGAAGCCCGACGGTAGCATACGCTTCTGTAATGACTTTCGTAAGTTAAATGAGGTGTCCAAGTTTGACGCATACCCCATGCCCCGTGTGGATGAGCTTGTAGAAAGGCTGGGAACAGCCAGGTTTCTCACCACATTGGACCTGACCAAAGGTTACTGGCAAATACCTTTATCTGATAGCGCCAAAGAAAAAACAGCCTTTTCGGTTCCGGAGGGGCTGTACCAGTATAAGATGTTACCCTTTGGGTTGCATGGGGCTCCAGCAACCTTTCAACGGGCGATGGATAAAATTTTGAGGCCCCATAGAAAATATGCAGCTGCCTATTTGGATGATGTGGTAATTCACAGTACAGACTGGGGGTCACATTTGGTTAAAGTACAAGCAGTACTGGACTCAATCAGAGAGGCAGGGTTAACTGCTAACCCAAAGAAGTGCTGCCTCGCAATGGAGGAGGTCAAATACTTGGGCTTCACCATAGGCAGAGGTCTGATTAGGCCCCAATTGAATAAAGTTGATGCTATTCAAAACTGGCCTCGTCCAGTGAATAAAAAACAGGTAAGGGCTTTTTTGGGAATTACTGGGTACTATAGACGGTTTATTCCTAATTTTGCGACCACAGCGGTGCCGTTGTCAGACCTTACCAAAGGGAAGCAGTCAAATGTGGTGAAATGGAACCCTGATGCAGAAAAGGCGTTCCAAGCGTTAAAAGTGGCTTTGTGTTCACAACCGGTGTTGATAACACCAGATTTTTCAAAAGAATTTGTGGTACAGACAGATGCCTCAGAGGTAGGGATAAGTGCTGTGCTGTCCCAAACCAGAGATGGGGACGAACACCCTATCATTTATTTGAGTAGGAAACTCAATGAGCATGAAAAAAGGTATGCCATTGTGGAAAAGGAGGCTTTGGCCATTAAGTGGGCACTAGATACCTTGAGATATTACCTCTTGGGTAGACAATTCAGACTAGTGACAGACCATGCCCCTTTAAAATGGATGTATGTAAATAGAGGCAAGAATGCTCGTGTAACTAGATGGTTTCTAGCGTTGCAGGACTTTAAGTTTACTGTCGAACATAGACCGGGAACACAATTGGCCAACGCAGATGCATTGTCTCGCATCTTCTGTTTGGGGGCTACAAGTGTTCCGGCCCCTAGGTCGAAACAGGGGAGGGGGATATGTGACAAGAACACTGGGATAGTGTTTGAGGGCAGGTATATTTGTCCCAGGTTCTTGTCTTACATGTTTTAGAAAATGTTAACTTCTAGGAAAAATGCTTTTTGTTTTGTCTGAACCTTTTCAGTTTGCTGTAAAAGCTGGGTAAAGGCTCTGAGAGAGAGATAAGGCGAGTTCTAGACATTGGGCCCAGTTCGGGTCTTTGGCCTCACAGAGGGCTAATCAGGGTTTCAGCTGTGTAAGAGTGATATAGTGCTTCTAACCTGATTAGTATGGGCAGACTGCCTGGGAAGGCTGCAGGATCTGTGTGTGAGAGACACGCTTTCTGATGCAAGTAAGCTATACAGTATGTACTGAAGAACTCTGTGTTTTGTTTAGTGACAGTTAGGAACATCTTATGTTTAGTTAGTGCCGGACAGGCAAGGTATTTTTATTTTGGGGTTTGTTTTATTTTCTGTTTCAATAAAACTGGCCGGGGTCAGTTGTACCAGAAACTGGACTTGTGTTGTCCCTCAGCTGCTGCGTGCTGCCATATTCCCCAGGAAAAGGCACCTTGCACCCCTACAGTGTTACAACTTATATATATATATTTCTAAAACTGCATGGTATAATGACAGAAAAATCAGTAACATAATTGGGCACATTAGATCACATGACTGTGCATATTCTCCCAACAACCGCACACCTCCCAGTGTAACCGCACACTGAACTACTGTACTTCCAACTGTCACGTGACCATCTGCTATGCTGGGTACACTGGATGAATCAGAACGACATATCGGGCCGATCGGTCAGGGTGTATGGCCAATATGGGCGCTCCCGCAGTCACATGTGATATCGTCCAGTCGCCCATGCTGTACATCCAATCGGACTATATCACATGCACCGCCATACAGTGTAATGAAGAACGGAATGAGGGATTGTTTTGATGTGTAACGCGGTATGTAACTACTGTATATGTGGGCCCATCAACTGCCATATTGTCTGGGTACACATCGCTCCAGTATGTACCCGGCTTAACCAAACCCAATCGTAAGGGTGGGTACACATTTAACGATCTGGAGATCGTGGCATGACTGACGGGACAAGATACAGGGCGGCCGTACACACTGAACGATATAGTGCACGATTTATAGAGCGCTATACTGTTCATGGCTGCATTCAGCTGTATGCTGTTGTGCGCTGAGTCGTCCAATTGGCCGTGCAGCACAGCAGATGGGACGGACGACACTGATGTCGACGAGCTGGTGCGCGTGGTAGTGCACTAGTCACCGGATCGGATGACATATGCCCGTTAAGCTCGACTTTACCTTGTGAAATAAAACTCTTTATTTCGGCTGCGGGGGCTGGAGATCAGAACCCTGGAGATATCTTTCTATCTTACCACATACAGGTGATATTTATGGGCCCATTTATCAATGAGTGTTTTTTTAGCTATTTAAAACTTGTTGCGTATGATAATAAATGGTGCCCCAGCCAATCAGCTCCTAACTGTCATGTGTTTTGAAAATGACAGCTGTGAGCTGATTGGCTAGAACACTACTTATCATACGTAACAAGTTTTAAATGGCTAAAACTCATTGATAAATGGGATATTTGAATTTCTGTTTGTTCTGGGACGGAACTAATGTCCTTCTTTATCAATGAGTGATACATTTCACTGCGAGTGATAAATTGCACCAGCCAATCAGCTCCTAACTGACATGTTACAGACTGTGTTTGAAAAATGACAGTTAGGAGCTGATTGGCTGGTGCAAATTATCACTCGCAGTGAAATGCATCACTCATTGATAAAGAAGGACATTAGTCCCCGAACACATGACAGTAAGGAGCTGATTGGCACCACTTGTTATCATATGCAACAAGTTTTAAATAGCTAAAAAAAAAAACTCATTGATAAATGGGCCCCTCAATATAAATAAAGGAAATACAATTCTAATAAAACCTGTGTGGATTTAGTCTGTAATAGTACCAAAATACACACGATCCCAATGGTACTGGTATTCAGGCGTCAGCCAGCCCCTAAGAGATACAGTACAGGTATATTACTGCTATGTGAATATGTAATTTTGGCTCCTGTATATTGCACTCTCCAATATGTACCATAAGTGTATATATATGTATATTGAACAACATGCGTCGCCGACTCGCCGTACCCCTATTCTCTTTTCTAAATATGCTCCTCAGTTTGCAGACTATGAGCATAGGAAACATAAGAATGTACATAATGTCTGGCAGCATTGTGGTTATGATACAGGCGCTGTCTCCCCTCTACAGGATCACTGTCCTACGCTGCACCGCAGCTCTCCCACCTGTATACACACCACTGCAAGACCTACATCCCCGGCCTTATTGTATAGAAGACAGTCTACCAGTAATTCCTGAGAAAGGGTCTGTGCGATTCTATACATTAAACCACATGTGCGATTCTATTCTAGAGATGAGCGGGTTCGGTTCGTCGAGATCCGAACCCCCCCCGAACTTCACCCATTTTACACAGTTCCGAGGCAGACTCGGATCTTCCCGCCTTGCTCGGTTAACCTGAGCGCACCCGAACGTCATCATCCCGCTGTCGTATTCTCGCGAGATTCGTATTCTATATAAGGAGCCGCGCGTCGCCGCCATTTTCACTCGTGCATTAGAGATGATAGGGAGAGGACGTGCAGCGTTCTCTCAGTTGTGTTCAGTGTGCTGCAAATATCTGTGCTCAGTGTGCTGCAAATATCTGTGCTCAGTGTGCTGAAAATATCTACGTTCTCTGCCTGAAAAACGCTCCATATCTGTGCTCAGTGTGCTGCAAATATCTGTGCTCACACTGCTTTATTGTGGGGACTGGGGACCACCAGTATTATATAGTAGGAGGACAGTGCAGAGTTTTGCTGACCAGTGACCACCAGTATTATACGTTCTCTGCCTGAAAAACGCTCCATATCTGTGCTACATTCTAGTATATAATAGGAGGACAGTGCAGAATTTTGCTGACCAGTGACCACCAGTATTATACGTTCTCTGCCTGAAAAACGCTCCATATCTGTGCTGCATTGTAGTATATAGTAGGAGTACAGTGCATAATTTTGCTGACCACCAGTATATAATATATAGCAGTACGGTACAGTAGGCCACTGCTCTACCTACCTCTGTGTCGTCAAGTATACTATCCATCCATACCTGTGGTGCATTTTAGTTGTGCGCAGTATATATAGTAGGAGTACAGTGCTAAATTTTGCTGACCACCAGTATATAATATATAGCAGTACAGTACAGTAGGCCACTGCTCTACCTACCTCTGTGTCATCAAGTATACTATCCATCCATACCTGTGGTGCATTTTAGTTGTGCGCAGTATATATAGTGGGAGTACAGTGCATAATTTTGCTGACCACCAGTATATAATATATAGCAGTACGGTACAGTAGGCCATTGCTATTGATATATTACAGGCAAAGAATTCCACACATTAAAAACTGGAGAACAAAAATGTGGAGGGTAAAATAGGGAAAGATCATGATCCACTTCCACCTCGTGCTGAAGCTGCTGCCACTAGTCATGGCCGAGACGATGAAATGCCATCAACGTCATCTGCCAAGGCCGATACCCAATGTCATAGTAGAGAGCATGTAAAATCCAAAACACAAAAGTTCAGTAAAATGACCCAAAAATCAAAATTAAAAGCGTCTGAGGAGAAGCGTAAACTTGCCAATATGCCATTTACGACACGGAGTGGCAAGGAACGGCTGAGGCCCTGGCCTATGTTCATGGCTAGTGGTTCAGCTTCACATGAGGATGGAAGCACTCATCCTCCTGCTAGAAAAATGAATAGACTTAAGCTGGCAAAAGCACAGCAAAGAACTGTGCATTCTTCTAAATCACAAATCCCCAAGGAGAGTCCAATTGTGTCGGTTGCGATGCCTGACCTTCCCAACACTGGACGGGAAGAGGTGGCGCCTTCCACCATTTGCACGCCCCCTGCAAGTGCTGGAAGGAGCACCCGCAGTCCAGGTACTGATAGTCAAATTGAAGATGTCACTGTTGAAGTACACCAGGATGAGGATATGGGTGTTGCTGGCGCTGAGGAGGAAATTGACAAGGAGGATTCTGATGGTGAGGTGGTTTGTTTAAGTCAGGCACCCGGGGAGACACCTGTTGTCCGTGGGACGATTATGGCCATTGACATGCCTGGTCAAATTACTAAAAAAATCACCTCTTCGGTGTGGAAGTATTTTAACAGAAATGCGGACAACAGGTGTCAAGCCGTGTGTTGCCTTTGTCAAGCTGTAATATGTAGGGGTAAGGACGTTAACCACCTAGGAACATCCTCTCTTAAACGTCATCTGGACCGCATTCATCAGAAGTCATTGACAAGTTCAAAAACTTTGGGTGACAGCGGAAGCAGTCCACTGACCACTAAATCCCTTCCTCTTGTAACCAAGCTCCTGCAAAGCACACCACCAACTCCCTCAGTGTCAATTTCCTCCTTAGACAGGAAAGCCAATAGTCCTGCAGGCCATGTCACTGGCAAGTCTGACGAGTCCTCTCCTAACTGGGATTCCTCCGATGGATCCTTGAGTGTAACGCCTACTGCTGCTGGCACTGCTGTTGTTGCTGCTGGGAGTCAATCGTCATCCCAGAGGGGAAGTCAGAAGACCACTTGTACTACTTCCAGTAAGCAATTGACTGTCCAACAGTCCTTTGCGAGGAAGATGAAATATCACAGCAGTCATCCTGCTGCAAAGCAGATAACTCAGGCCTTGGCAGCCTGGGTGGTGAGAACGTGTGTCCGGTATCCAGCGTTAATTCACAGGGAACTAGAGAATTGCTTAAGGGAGTGTGCCCCCTGTGCCAAATACCATCTAGGTTCCATTTCTCTAGGCAGGCGATACCGAGAATGTACACAGATGTCAGAAAAAGAGTCACCAGTGTCCTAAAAAATGCAGTTGTACCCAATGTCCACTTAACCACGGACATGTGGACAAGTGGAGCAGGGCAGACTCAGGACTATATGACTGTGACAGCCCACTGGGTAGATGTATGGACTCCCGCAGCAAGAACAGCAGCGGCGGCACCAGTAGCAGCATCTCGCAAACGCCAACTCGTTCCTAGTTAGGCTATGCTTTGTATCACCGCTTTCCATAAGAGGTACACAGCTGACAACCTCTTACGGAAACTGAGGAACATCATCGCAGAATGGCTTACCCCAATTGGACTCTCCTGGGGATTTGTGACATCGGACAACGCCACCAATATTTTGCGTGCATTACATGTGGGCAAATTCCAGCACGTCCCATGTTTTGCACATACATTGAATTTGGTGGTGCAGAATTATTTAAAAAACGACAGGGGCATGCAAGAGATGCTGTCGGTGGCCCGAAGAATTGCGGGCCACTTTCGGCATTCAGCCACCGTGTGCCGCAGACTGGAGCACCAGCAAACACTCCTGAACCTGCCTCGCCATCATCTGAAGCAAGAGGTGGTAACGAGGTGGAATTCAACCCTCTATATGCTTCAGAGGATGGAGGAGCAGCAAAAGGCCCTTCAAGCCTATACAGCTACCTACGATATAGGCAAAGGAGGGGGAATGCACCTGACTCAAGCGCAGTGGAGAATGATTTCTACGTTGTGCAAGGTTCTGCAACCCTTTGAACTTGCCACACGTGAAGTCAGTTCAGACACTGCCAGCCTGAGTCAGGTCATTCCCCTCATCAGGCTTTTGTAGAAGAAGCTGGAAAGATTGAAGGAGGAGCTAAAAGGGAGCAATTCCGCCAGGCATGTGGGACTTGTGGATGGAGCCCTTAATTCGCTTAACCAGGATTCACGGGTGGTCAATCTGTTGAAATCAGAGCACTACATTTGGCCACCGTGCTCGATCCTAGATTTAAAACCTACGTTGTATCTCTCTTTCCGGCACACACAAGTCTGCAGAGGTTCAAAGACCTGCTGGTGAGAAAATTGTCAAATCAAGCGGAACGTGACCCGTCAACAGCTCCTCCTTTACATTCTTCCGCAACTGGGGCTGCGAGGAAAAGGCTCAGAATTCCGAGCCCACCCGCTGGCGGTGATGCAGGGCAGTCTGGAGCGAGTGCTGACATCTGGTCCGGACTGAAGGACCTGCCAACGATTACTGACATGTCGTCTACTGTCACTGCATATGATTCTCTCACCATTGAAAGAATGGTGGAGGATTATATGAGTGACCGCATCCAAGTAGGCACGTCAGACAGCTAGTACGTATACTGGCAGGAAAAAGAGGCAATTTGGAGGCCCTTGCACAAACTGGCTTTATTTTACCTAAGTTGCCCCCCCTCCAGTGTGTACTCCGAAAGAGTGTTTAGTGCAGCCGGTCACCTTGTCACCAATCAGCGTATGAGGTTACTTCCACAAAATGTGGAGAAGATGATGTTCATCAAAATGAATTATAATCAATTCCTCCGTGGAGACATTCACCAGCAGCAATTGCCTCCAGAAAGTACACAGGGAACTGAGATGGTGGATTCCAGTGGGGACGAATTAATAATCTGTGAGGAGGGGGATGTACACAGTGAAAGGGGTGAGGAATCGGACAATGAGGAGGAGGTGGACATCTTGCCTCTGTAGAGCCAGTTTGTGCAAGGAGAGATTGATTGCTTCTTTTTTGGTGGGGGCCCAAACCAACCAGTCATTTCAGTCACAGTCGTGTGGCAGACCCTGTCGCTGAAATGATGGGTTTGTTAAAGTGTGCATGTCCTGTTTATACAACATAAACCAAGGACAATTCCATCTTGCACCTCTTTTTTCTTTAATTTAATTTATTTTTGCTGTTTGGGGACTATTTTTTTAATCTGCCATCCTGGCTGACACTGCAGTGACACTCCTAGATGGGCCAGGTGTTTGTGTCGGCCACTTGGGTCGCTTAGCTTAGTCACACAGCGACCTTGGTGCGCCTCTTTTTTTCTTTGCATCATGTGCTGTTTGGGGACTATTTTTTTAATCTGCCATCCTGTTTGACACTGCAGTGACACTCCTAGATGGGGCAGTGTCAGGTCCGGGTGTTTTTGTGAATCCGTTAACCCGGGACCAACCACAGGTGTAGGTGCTGGGGTATGAAGAAAGCAGGGAGGACGAAGAAAGTTCCGTTTCATATATTTATTAAAAATAACAATTCAGTACAGAGTTAAATGACAAGTTGTTAATCATCATATTATACTGAAGTATTGCAGGAATGGCAGAAATAATATGCAGGATAAATCTCAAAGACAAATAAAAGAAATGTTCATGGAACTGTATATAAAACAAGCTGATGAATAAATGTTGAATTGTCCAAATATAAACAAGCTTTGATGCTGAACTGCAGAATGTGTTTAACTGGGTAATGCAGACATGAAGAAATAACTGTAAGGATTTGCAATGAAGTTTTGAGAGTTAACTGAGAGGCTGTGAAGAATTATCCTTGTTATGGTAACATAGAAAATAAAAGTACTGAATTGGGTTACTTGCGGGTTCCGGAGATCACTGTGAAAACTGTAGCAGATGACAAGGTGATGAACGGGTTAAATGCAGAGTAGAACAAACGAACAGCTGAGGGTAGTGGAATCCTCCAAACTTTGTATGGTTGAAGGCAGGCAGACAAGGTAACCTCATGCAAGACTCTGGGAATCCAACTGTTTCCAGTAGGTGTGCAATTAACTGACAGCACAGCGGAGAGCCGGTGGATCTTCAGCAGTGAAGGCTGCAGACGGACCTCTGGGAACGGAGGCGATATCTGGACCACGGGAATCACACAGGAATGCACGGAGAGAGCTCAGAGCTAGAGCACAGCGTTGATACAACAAAGCACTGGCCCAGAGTAACATAATCCCAGCCTACTTAAAGGCAGCACAAGCACGGGATTGGCTTACACCTGCCCACAGGTGTTTTCACAAGTGCTCTGTATTACCTATTTGGTCTCCAACATGGCCACCTCCTATACAGCAGACACACCACAGTGCCTTAGGCCATTTGGTCCCCGCACTCCCAGTTCCCAGACTCTGCATTACCTGTGCCACTGATCACGCCGCGTCCCCACACGGGCGCACAGCACCGCGAGCAACCGCACTGGCAACGGACGAACCCCAGAACCCGCAGAGGTGAGAGACCGGTTCGTGACAGTACCCTCTCTTCTAAGGGTGGTCTCCGAACACCTTTGAACCTAATCAGGATTGATAAAGCCAAATATTTATCTTATTTAAAACCCTTTAAGAGGCCTAAGAACACTGTACGCTATTGACGTATGGAGTACCGTAAGGGTACGCACGTTGCGTAGCAATCGCTTAGCTGAGGTCGAGACGCTCAAGCGTCACGTTCGCTCACGGCCAAGAGATCACAGGCAGGCACACTATTGGCTGCCGACTAACGTAATGATTTGCTATAGCGATGCGAACGCTCGAGACCACGAGGAGATCACCAGCGGCGCTGACGCTCACAATGTTAAACCTTTATATCTAAACCATAAACAATGCTATAAAACCTTTGTGTAGAGATAGGGTATAGATGCAACACAGTGTAACCTTATTAACTTAAAAGCTGACTGAGCGTCACCGACGCTCTGTGAATACTTAACACTATAAGAAATACACAGATACCGTGCTTAGGGTCCAACGCCTAATATATATATTATGAATGTTATACTTGCAAAAGAATTAATACAATACAAGTCATACACTACAATATAACATAGACTACCTAACCAGATAACTACACAGGAAATACAATACAATACTATTATGTTTAAGAGAGTACGAGAGAAAGAAGAGAAGAGAGAGAGAGAGAGAGATATGGCCCATAACAACAAGAAAGACAATATGATTGCGGAGAAAACTTACGCACTAAGGAAACGATCGCATGCGCCTCTGGACATCCAGCTCCCGATTTTCAGCAATGATAACCGTTGAAGAAGAGCTGGATGTGATCGGCTTGTCTATTTATGCCCCACACACAATACAATTCAATGGTCCCTACAATCTCATTGTTCATTGGACACAGGAATTCCTCCTCGCATTATAACAAAAGGTCATAGGTTGATTCATACAGGTGGGCTGTGACGATTTCCAACTGCTCAGGTGGGTGGGCAACTAGGTTTCCCGCCGCATGGATAAGTAAGTGCAAATAATAGTAAATGGACATAAACTTCTTATGTCCATAACTATTCGCACGAGCGATTAATCCGCTTCAAACCAACACCGGAATATTGCTAATTAAATACTCTTCCGATGGATACTAAACACCACTGTATTACTCCTGTCTGACCCTTCGTATCAAACAAAGGGGGATTTCTCTGTTCATGAACATTCTACATTAACCAAACTTTCAGAATCTATCAAAGGGATCATGATCTACAAAATACATTATATAGTGGAAATATGTAACGATTGAGTCGCACGCTACGAACACATGAACTCTACCGTAAATGCACATACCGCGCGCCCGCGGGTGCCCGCAACAGCGAGTATGCGCACGCACGGGAGAGCGCACGCATGCGCAGCGCAGACCTGTATGAGGTGCAAATATGGCAGTGTGCATCGTGATATTTTTCTGACTTTGACAGTCCACCCTTTGGCAGTCAACAATAACTGCCACTTCCTAAAACATTTCAAAACAAGAAAAATATATGTCAGGGGTTAATACATTTACATGGTTGGGTAGGGGAGGAGAGGAGAAGGTAGGAAAAAGGTATGACCTAGTGCAATAGCAGAAGCATGTGTGTATGAATCCGTGCTTGGGGGTCATGTATCATCGTGCCGTACGTGTTTTAAATCAAGCTTCAAGCTTGAGAGTGGCCCCGGCCTGAATGGCGGCTCCACGGGTAACGGCTTTAAAAGCACACCAATGGTTGATAGGAGAGGTATCTTGAGGGGAATTGGTGATTAAATAGGAGTCAATAGAGTCAGAGATTATTTTTTTAGACAGGGGGTTGTTTAGTAGGTATGGATAGAGGCGCCAATGTCGGGGAGGATTGGAGGTGCCCTGGAGGTTCCATTTCCAGAGAACTGGGGCGTGGTCCGACCATGTGATTGGTAAAATATCCACACTTTTAGTTCTCTGGAGAGACCATTTATCACATAAGATCAGGTCTATTCTGGAATAGGAGTTATGGACAAGGGAGTGAAACGTGTATTCTCGGCCTGTGGGGAATTGTGTCCTCCAGATATCGTGTATGTCGAATTCTGCAAGTAGGTTGCGGAAGGCTAAGGAGGGGCCAGAGATAGAGGTTGGAACAGATTGGGGGAGTTGGCGGGACTTGTCCAATTTAGGGTCCAAAACAAGGTTAAAGTCACCCAGAACTACCAGAGAGCCCTTTAGTGCCTTTCGTATAGCGAGGAATAATTTTCGCAAAAATGGGACCTGGTTAGAGTTAGGTGCGTAAAGGGATACTAGGGTAACCGGTGTGTCGTTGAGGAGGCCAGTTATGATAATATATCTGCCGTTTTTGTCTGAAAGTTGAGAGTGTAGGGAAAAGGAAACATTTTTGTTAAAGAGGATGGCTACTCCGTTTCTTTTGGATGGGCCATTAGCATAGTACCCCACTGGGAAATGGCTATCTTTAAAAAGGGGGGGGGTTAACAGAAGAGAAATGGGTTTCTTGTAAAGCTATGACATCAGCTTTTTGCTGGTGGAAGAAAGAGAGGGCCAATCTGCGTTTGTTGGGAGAATTAAGTCCCTTGACATTAAGAGATATGAGGTTCAACATTGGAAATCGATATTAGGCATGATGAAAATGGTCTGAGGGTATCTATTGGAGCGTTTCTGCTCCGAGTGCAAATAGGCGTTGGTAGCCAGGAATATGGATCGAGTCTGGAGCTCGAGGGGGGGGGGGGAACAGGAGGGAAATACATGGGTTGAAATTAAAACAGGAGAGGAGGAGGTAAACAACGAAAAGAAAAGGTCCGGTATATTGGACCTGCATGACTACTGCATAGGTAGGGGGAAAAATTCTGGGGAAAGCAGTAGTACAGAAAAAAGGTGAGGCGGGCTGGGTTGGCCTGCTCCGTCACTATAAAACAACTTCTAAGAGGGTAACCTTAGGGCGTGGGGGTCTATTGTAGGCTACTCTAATCAGGAACATACGCCCCCTAGGGTACAAGCCGGAAATTAGTAGGTGTCAGTAAATAACTGGGCAACGAGTCGCCCCATAGAATATAACAACATTTGAACAACATGTGAGGGAGTACCCCCGTGACTTGTAAACCAAGAAATCAAACTTCTATCGAGATAAAACATTGCAATTGTAGAAAGAAGCATATAAAGGATATCTTCCCCTCCCCGCATTGGGGGGGGGGAAGGTCAACAGCCTCCGTAAATCGGAGGATCTGGTGCGTGGTTTGTGAAAGGACCCAGGTCGGAAGTCCAATGATTCAAGAGGTCGACCAATCATGGCTGACGTTAGCAGCGCGTGATGATGTAGACGGCTTCGAGACGGAGATGTCCCAGTCCATCAGTAATTTCACACCTGCATCTAGGGAAGAAATTATGTAGGTCGAGTCCTCGTATGAGACTATCAGTTTAACTGGGAATCCCCATCGGTAGTGGATGTCGTGGGCTCTCAAAGCAAGGGTGATGGGGGTGAAAGCACGTCTCTTCGCTATGGTAGCTGCGGAGAAGTCTTGAAAAATCTGAAGACCCCCCAGTGTATCTGAGTTTTTGGATTCTCTAGCGGCCCTCATAATGCGTTCCTTAACTGGGAAGAAATGGACTCGAAGGAGGGTGTCTTTAGGAAGGTCGGATGAAACGGTTCTGGGTCTAGGGAGACGGTGAATACGGTCAATCAGGAGTTCCGAGGCATCCGCCTTTGGGAGAAGTTTCTTGAATAGGACAGTGGCGTAGGCTTCCAGTTCGGAGTTGGTGACTGAGTCAGGGATGCCTCGAATTTTGATGTTGTTCCGCCTTGATCTGTCCTCCATATCCGCCAATTTGGATTTGAATTGATCCAGATCTTGTTGTTGGCGGTCGTGAGATGAGAGTAGGTCATTGTGGGAGGTGACCAGTTCCTCCATCTTGCGTTCCAATTGATCCGTTCTGTCTCCCAGGGCTACCAGCTCAGTTTTGACCTCACGAATGGCAGAGGTCAGATCTTTAGAGAGTTCAGATTTGAAGGCAGAAAGTATTTGGCAGAGGGATCTCACGGTTAGAGGGGCATCCGACTCGCAGTCCACCCCCGATACCGAGAGAGCAGAGGACAGAACACTTGATCCCAAGGTGTCCAATGTGGCAGAGGGGGAGGGAGCATTTTGTAGCGGGGAGATTTGGAGGGATTTTCGCGAGGGGTAGACAACTTTCGGGGGGATTGTTTCCTTCTTTTTTGTAGGAGCCATTTCTCGTCAGTAGCAACGCACCTAAGGTTGTTGAAGAGACGTGCCTTGGTGGTGGGTCCAATCAGCCGGTTATAGTGAAACAGGGGTGCTCAGTCACATTGGAGAGTATTACGTGTTATTTAGACAAGCATGAGTGACGGTAGACAGGTTAGAGAGCGCTCACATTATGAGGTCATTGAGGAAATAGATCCAGAGGGTATGAATGCCGGGGCACAGCTGGGCTGGGCGGGTTGATAACCGGGTCAAAAGGTTCAGGGGAGGATTCACCCCAGAAAAAGGGTTTATTTGTCGGCTTTTGCAGGAGCTCAGGATATGCTAGACCTCTCTCTGCAGTGTCTAGGCCACGTCCTTTGCTTTGATTTCTTGTGATAATAGGGAGATTGTGTATTCTTAGCTCCAGCAGGGGCAGCAGAGTGCAGGTGATATAGGACGTGTCTGGTCTGCCACAACCAAGATGGCCGCCATCATTAATATATGGTGCAGCTTCTTATGGGCTTTTATAGCGGTGCCCCCAGGGGTTTATATCGTTGTTAAAGGCTCCCAGGCCCCTCAGCTGCCTCCGCCCGTCCCCCCCGTCAATTACCGCGGCCAGGAGGTTTCTTTGAGCGGTGTACGTCTGCGTCTCGTCAGACGCCACATCCAATATGGCCGCCGCCACCGGAGCTCCGCGATTCAGTTCGGCTCTGGCCCTGCAGTATCAGGAGCTCACGTTACTCCTTCGTCCTCCCTGTCAGGCCTCCCCAGGCAAGGGGTTGGTGGTGTGCTGATAGGGGTAAGTCTGGGGGACGTGTTTCAGCGGCCGGACGGTGGGCGATCCTGGGCGGGGGTATGGATAAATTTAGGCCCCGGCTTTGTCTCTTAGGGAAGGCCGCAACCCGCAAGCACAGGGCAAGCCCGTGCTCCGGCTCTGCAGCTCACTCCCTTAGTACCCTAGTTAGCAGGGGCAACTGTGGGGTGGTTTAGGGGAGAGACAGGTGGTGTAAAAGCCCAATTGAGAAGATATAGGGGTTTGGATCTGCAGGAGCTCTCTCAGGACACCTCTTCTCAGTTAGCCCTCAAGCCACGCCCCCGGGGGGTATCTTTTTGTTTCCCCTGTATGTGGCTCATAACTCCGTCTCTGCGGACCCTGCTCCCAATGTCGTGTGTCGTGTCGTTGTCTAGGGGGTTGATATGAGTTTTGTGAATTTTTCACTCTACAGTCTCGTGCCATGTGTCCCTGTCTATGACATGAAAAACAAGTTACCACATTTGACTTACCCACAGGGTTTGGTGATTTATACAAAGGCTGCCTTGTGGTCAGGGCCTGTATACTTACGGCCATTAACTTATCACCTTGTGACTCCCTGTGTCGGGTGATATTCCGGTCGTGATCAATAGCAGCCTCTCTCAAAGTAGCCACCGACAGACCTCGCCAACATGGTTGCGTGGTCTGTACTCTTGTCTTTAATGTCTCTTTTAACCCATCCATTAGTACAGATACTGCTACTTCTCGATGGTTTATGTTTGTTTTAATGTCCTCTATACCTGTGTACTTTGCCATTTCTAGTAATGCCCTGTGAAAATATTCTGCAGCAGTTTCTGACTCTTTCTGTCTAATGGAGAAAATCTTGTTCCACTTAACTACTGCTGGGAAATACTCCTTTAACTGTAAACTTATTCTTTTTACGTTATCTTTGTTGTACACATCTGTAAGAGGTACATCCTGATCTAATCCACAGTCAGCCAAAAATTGGGTTGCGTCGACATTGGAGGGTAAACATGCCCTCAGCAATACCTGCCAGTCTTTGTTATTGGGCTCTAAAGTGTTCCCTAGGTCTCTGATGTATTTCTGGCTGGCAACTAAGTCTTTCCTAGGGTCAGGGAATTCAGACACTATGGTTCTTAATTCCATTCGGGAAAATGGGCTGTACATGGCAATGTTCCTAACAGGAGTGATTCCTGTCGTGTCAGTTTTCCCATTTGGCACTGCTATTACCCTAACAGGATTAAGTTTACTAACATCACTCTGTGTAGGTTCTACAGCCTGTGGTGAAATGGTTTCAGCATAGTGTATGGTGCCGTACTTACCTGTAGATACGACCTCACCTATCCCTCCGCTAGGGGCTTTTGTTACTAATCTCGTGGGTGGAGCCGTGCCTACTGTTGTCTCTGCTATGGTGGCTGCTAGAGAGAGCGCCGATATTGTTGCCGATTCGTCCTCTTGATCACACTCCTGGGGAAAGTTCAAAACAGGGTACAACTTGCACGGGTTAATACTTGCATTGGTTAACTTATTAACATTTACACAGTTGCTAAGTGTTTGTTTGTTACACCCTAATGCGTCATTCTCCGCAACCAATTTCTCTCCTGATATGTATGGTGGCGGCGGGGCCGTCGCTATCAATTTCTTGATAGGATTAGATCCTGCCGCCAAAGCCAATCCTCTCTGTATTTCACCCTCCTGTTGCCATAACTGCAAATAATCATAATGTTGGATTCGTCTCTTTGTTGATTTAATGAGACATATCCTCCTCCTTAAATTTTGCAACACTTCTGGGCTAAAGCTACCTACTCTTGGGAATTTCTCCCCGTCATGCACTGTCATTCTCTCCCATTCATCACATAAAACCTCTGTATGTGAACCATATTTTTCACACATTACGTACCTTGCCGACCCGACTGGTCGGTTTACTGAATCAACCCGAACCGAGGTTGATCGCCCCCTTCCTGAACAATTGGCCCCCATAACTTGCAGGCGTTGCTTTCACCACCTCTGACCTTATTTCAGGGTCTTCAGCGAACCCTTACAAAAACCAAAATGTTCACGATAGGCTGACGGTGGCGGTTTACCGAGTACCCCACTCACTCGCCCACGCCGACCAATACGACCCACACACTGCCTTAGTGCTGGCGTACTCGACCCAGGGCCCCTATGAACCTCTATTTACTGGAACATGCGAGGGATATCCGCAGAACACTTACTCTTTCCAGTAACTATTGGTTGTTGGACAATTCCTGAGTGACCAGCGAACTTCCCTTCAGAAAATAAAAAATTACACAAATCACATCAGAGTGTACAAATAGTTTTACGACCGGGTTTGTACACAAATGGTACTGGTCAGATTAACTAATGTACACAATTACGTGCGGTACAATCGTTCAGCACATAAGCAACTAATCTTATGTGCTGAGCGACCAGTGGAATCGAAAATTTCGGCTGCGAATTCCTTCAGCCAGAGCTTTATTGGCCTATATGGGTTTTGCACCAACCCCCTGGGTTGTGCCCTTTTCTCTTTTATGGCAGACTTCTTAGTCTGCTGTACCTGGACCTCCCGGTCTGTAGTATGACCTCCTGGTCTACTATTCTCTACTGCTCAAATTTTATGTTTAACCAGAGATGCCTCCCTAGCCACCATGCACGTCACTTACATGTACCTCTGCGAGAACTCGACTTCTTGTGGTTCAACCTGTAAAATTGTATAAACTTATATATACAAAACACTCACTCACCACACGTACACTTTTGCTTCTATTTCTATTTCTGCGCAGAAATTTTTCTTTAGACCAGATGTGTTGTGAATTTGGAGAAGGATCTGTTAATCTAAATTTCGGATTTAAAATAGATTTGCGCTATTTATCGCCTGATGCGCTACTTATCGCCTGTTGCGCTACTTATCGCCTGTTGCGCTACTTATCGCCTGTTGCGCTACTTAAAAATCAACACTGTCGTGTGACTTGAGTTACGTGGGCGTACCCAGACGCTCCGTTGCGTAATTTACGCTGCGTGCGTCGGCCTTGGCGTACGCGAGTCTCAGCCCTTTGTTAGAGACACGTGTACACAAAACCAATGTCCACCGCAACACAACTAACACTTTTATCAATGTAGATGATCCTCGATCGTCTACCGCGCAACACACCAATCTCTCTTTTTACCTTTAGGTCAGGGGTGTCAAACTCAAATTCATCGGGGGCCGCATCAGCAGTTTGGTCCCCATCAAAGGGCCGGTTGTATCTGTAGGTCTATCCAAAATTTACCGCTCCACCTGCCTTATATGTGCCCAGCCATCTGCCCCCTTTTAAAGTGCCCAGCCATGTGCCCCCTTTTATAGTGCCCAGCCATGTGCCCCCTTTTATAGTGCACAGGTCCCCATTTTACACATTGCGGCAGGCACAGGTCCCCATTTTACACATAGCGGCAGGTACAGGTCCCCATTTTACACATTGTGGCAGGCACAGGTCCCCATTTTACACATTGTGGCAGGCACAGGTCCCCATTTTACACATAGCGGCAGGTACAGGTCCCCATTTTACACATTGTGGCAGGCACAGGTCCCCATTTTACACATTGTGGCAGGCACAGGTCCCCATTTTACACATAGCGGCAGGTACAGGTCCCCATTTTACACATTGTGGCAGGCACAGGTCCCCATTTTACACATTGTGGCAGGCACAGGTCCCCATTTTACACATTGCGGCAGGCACAGGTCCCCATTTTACACATTGCGGCAGGCACAGGTCCCCATTTTACACATTGCGGCAGGCACAGGTCCCCATTTTACACATAGCGGCAGGTACAGGTCCCCATTTTACACATTGTGGCAGGCACAGGTCCCCATTTTACACATTGTGGCAGGCACAGGTCCCCATTTTACACATAGCGGCAGGTACAGGTCCCCATTTTACACATTGTGGCAGGCACAGGTCCCCATTTTACACATTGTGGCAGGCACAGGTCCCCATTTTACACATTGCGGCAGGCACAGGTCCCCATTTTACACATTGCGGCAGGCACAGGTCCCCATTTTACACATTGCGGCAGGCACAGGTCCCCATTTTACACACAGCGGCAGGTACAGGTCCCCATTTTACACATTGTGGCAGGCACAGGTCCCCATTTTACACATAGCGGCAGGTACAGGTCCCCATTTTACACATAGCGGCAGGTACAGGTCCACATTTTACACATTGTGGCAGGTGGTGGAAGGAGGGAGAGAGAGAGAAAGAGAGGAAGGGAGAGGGGCTGACTTACATTTGAAGCGGTTCTCGCCGCTCTTCAGCCGCCTCTCCCTCCTCGTCTGCGCGGCTCCCTTCTCCCTCCTCCGACGGGGTTTCGTTGAATGACGCGTTTGCGCCGTGATGTCACGACGCAATCGCGTCATTCCGCGAAACCCCGCCCCCCCCCGAGCTGGGCACTCGGGAGAAGGGGGTTTCATGGCGGCGGCACCGCGGGCCATCAGACGAGGTCTGGCGGGCCGGATTTGGCCCGCGGGCCTTGTCTTTGACACCCCTGCTTTAGGTAGAGCTGTGTGTGCTTTTTACACTTTAACTATGAAATAGCGACAAATCTCTCTTAGCACGTTTTATCAATTATAAAATGGCAAACAGGAGAGTGATATATGAAAATACACGAATTAAAAAGAAATGCAGATATGTGTGTGTGTACGCAAGACAGAAATAAACAGTTTTAAAAGACACTAGCATGTTGGTCTTACCTCCGGTTCCGGATTCCTTCAGCACCCTTTACTAAGCGAAGGAGACGCTTATCCAAACAGCACTACGAGGAATATGACCTCCCGCCCTTTGCTGATGGATAATGTCTGCTGAAATTACCTAGCAGAGATATGTGAAGGACAGGACGAGCCGCCAATTGATAAAGCCAAATATTTATCTTATTTAAAACCCTTTAAGAGGCCTAAGAACACTGTACGCTATTGACGTATGGAGTACCGTAAGGGTACGCACGTTGCGTAGCAATCGCTTAGCCGAGGTCGAGACGCTCAAGCGTCACGTTCGCTCACGGCCAAGAGATCACAGGCAGGCACACTATTGGCTGCCGACTAACGTAATGACTTGCTATAGCGATGCGAACGCTCGAGACCACGAGGAGATCACCAGCGGCGCTGACGCTCACAATGTTAAACCTTTATATCTAAACCATAAACAATGCTATAAAACCTTTGTGTAGAGATAGGGTATAGATGCAACACAGTGTAACCTTATTAACTTAAAAGCTGACTGAGCGTCACCGATGCTCTGTGAATACTTAACACTATAAGAAATACACAGATACCGTGCTTAGGGTCCAACGCCTAATATATATATTATGAATGTTATACTTGCAAAAGAATTAATACAATACAAGTCATACACTACAATATAACATAGACTACCTAACCAGATAACTACACAGGAAATACAATACAATACTATTATGTTTAAGAGAGTACGAGAGAAAGAAGAGAAGAGAGAGAGAGAGAGATATGGCCCATAACAACAAGAAAGACAATATGATTGCGGAGAAAACTTACGCACTAAGGAAACGATCGCATGCGCCTCTGGACATCCAGCTCCCGATTTTCAGCAATGATAACCGTTGAAGAAGAGCTGGATGTGATCGGCTTGTCTATTTATGCCCCACACACAATACAATTCAATGGTCCCTACAATCTCATTGTTCATTGGACACAGGAATTCCTCCTCGCATTATAACAAAAGGTCATAGGTTGATTCATACAGGTGGGCTGTGACGATTTCCAACTGCTCAGGTGGGTGGGCAACTAGGTTTCCCGCCGCATGGATAAGTAAGTGCAAATAATAGTAAATGGACATAAACTTCTTATGTCCATAACTATTCGCACGAGCGATTAATCCGCTTCAAACCAACACCGGAATATTGCTAATTAAATACTCTTCCGATGGATACTAAACACCACTGTATTACTCCTGTCTGACCCTTCGTATCAAACAAAGGGGGATTTCTCTGTTCATGAACATTCTACATTAACCAAACTTTCAGAATCTATCAAAGGGATCATGATCTACAAAATACATTATATAGTGGAAATATGTAACGATTGAATCGCACGCTACGAACACATGAACTCTACCGTAAATGCACATACCGCGCGCCCGCGGGTGCCCGCAACAGCGAGTATGCGCACGCACGGGAGAGCGCACGCATGCGCAGCGCAGACCTGTATGAGGTGCAAATATGGCAGTGTGCATCGTGATATTTTTCTGACTTTGACAGGATTTTTGGAGAAGTATTTCTGTACCAGTCTTGGAGCATGAACATCTTCAGAAAAAACCCAGGATCTCTCCTCCGGACCGTAACCCTTCCAGTCAACCAAAAACTGTAAACGTCCATATCGGGAACGTGAGTCCACAATCTCTTTAACTTCAAATTCCTCATCTTGCAAAGAGTGAACTTTAGGAGATTTGGACTGGGTAGTACGGAATTTATTGAGAATCAAAGGTTTCAATAAAGATGTATGAAAGGCGTTAGGAATTCTCAAAGACGGTGGCAACTTGACTTTGTATGACACAGGATTGAGTACCTTTACAATGGGAAATGGACCAATAAACTTGGGAGCAAATTTCTTAGAAGGAACTTTGAACCTGAGATTGCGCATAGAAATCCAAACTTGGTCTCCCACCTTGTAATTCGGTACAGCTTTACGTTTTCTATCTGCAAAAGATTTATAACGAGCGGAAGTTTTGACCAATGACTTACGCACACAACTCCAGATTCTAGATAGACGTTGAAGCTCTTGATCTGCTGCTGGAACCTCTAGGGCTGGCAATGGATGGAACTCTGGCACACAAGGATGAAAGCCGAAGTTAATATAAAAGGGCGTAGATTCTGAAGATGAATGGAAGAGATTATTATGAGCAAATTCTGCCAATGGAAGGTAGTCAACCCAGTCAACCTGTGAGGACGATATATATAGCCGGAGAAATGTTTCAAGGTCTTGGTTTACTCTCTCAGTTTGTCCATCTGTCTGAGGATGATATGCAGAAGAAAAATTCAACTTGACATTTAAAGATGAACAAAGCGACCTCCAGAACTTGGCCACAAACTGTGTTCCCCGATCAGAGATGATCTCTCGAGGAAGGCCATGCAACTTGAAGATTTCAGAGATGAACAATCTGGCTAGTAAAGGGGCTGATGGTAATCCAGTTAATGGAATGAAATGTGCCATTTTCGAAAATCGATCCACTATCACCCAAATGGTATTTCGCCCTTTTGATGGAGGTAGATCGGTCACGAAATCCATTGAGATATGAGTCCATGGTTGTTTGGGTATGGATAGTGGATGTAATAAACCTGGTGAAGAACTTCTTGGACTCTTATGTTGGGCACATTTAGGACATGCTGCTATAAACTCTTGGACATCGGCTTTGAGACGTGGCCACCAATAAGACTGTTGAATAAATTTGAGTCTTTAGAACCCCAGGATGACCCATGAAGGAAGAGGAGTGAGCCCAGGTAAGCAGCCGTTTTTGAAGATTTGTGGCGACAAAGGTCTTGCCAGGCGGAGGAACTGGAGAGGTTCGAGTCATTAAAAAGGACGTAGGATTCACAATGGCTTGATTCGTGGTAGCATCATTTAATTCAGAAGAAGCAAAGGACCAAGAAAGGGCATCTGCCTTTTTGTTCTGAGACCCTGGACGATAGGTGAGCTTGAAATTGAATCGTGTGAAGAAAAGCGCCCATCTAGCTTGTCGTGGATTCAAGCACTGAGCTGACTGCAGATATAGAAGATTCTTATGATCAGTATAAACTGTAATGCGATGTTGTGCTCCTTCTAGAAGTTATCTCCACTCCTCAAATGCCAACTTGATGGCAAGTAATTCCTGCTCACCGATTGCATAATTACGTTCGGCCGGGAGGAACTTACAGGAGAAATATCCGCAGGGATGGACCTTTTTATCTTCAAAGACTTGTGACAACACAGCTCCTACTGCTTCTGTAGATGCATCGACCTCTAGTAGAAAGGGACGATTCAAATCAGGCTGTCGAAGAATGGGGGCTGACACAAAGGCTTGCTTTAAATCAGAGAAGGCTTTGATTGCTTCAGAAGACCAGTTCGTAGGATTTGCTCCCTTGCGAGTTAGGGCTGTAATGGAAGCAGCTAACGTAGAATAATTCTTAATGAATCTCCTATAGAAATTAGCAAAGCCAAGAAATCGCTGAATCCCCTTGAGAGTTGTAGGAGTGGACCAATCTCGGATAGCTTGTACCTTACCGGGATCCATACATAGCTCTGATCCAGAAATGATGTAACCAAGGAACGGTATGGAAGATACTTCAAAAGTGCACTTCTCTAACTTACAATAAAGTTGATTTTTCCTCAGACGTGTCAGTACCTCTTTAACTTGGTGACGGTGAGACTTTAGATCCTTAGAGAATATTAGGATATCATCCAGGTACACTACTAGACACTTGTAGAGAAGATCACGAAAAAGTTCATTCACATAGCTATGAAAAACTGCAGGTGCATTACAAAGACCAAAAGGCATTACAAGGTATTCGTAATGCCCATCCCGGGTATTAAAAGCAGTCTTCCACTCGTCCCCTGCCCGGATGCGGATTAAATTGTAGGCCCCTCGGAGATCCAATTTTGTAAACACAGTAGCTCCCTTTACCCGATCAAATAATTCTGGAATTAAGGGTAATGGGTACTTGTTTTTCACAGTGATCTCATTGAGTCCACGGTAATCTATGCATGGTCGTAACCCACCGTCCTTCTTCTTAACGAAAAAGAATCCGGCTCCTGCAGGTGAAGAAGATGGTCTGATAAATCCTTTGGTTAGATTTTCCTGTATATAATCAGACATAGCTTGCGTCTCTGGGATGGATAGCGGATAAATTCGTCCCCTAGGAGGGGTTTTGCCCGGAACCAGGACGATTGGGCAGTCCCATTCGCGATGAGGAGGTAGAGAGTCTGCTGCTTGTTTACTGAAAACATCCGCAAAGGATTGATACACCGGAGGTAGGTCGGGAAGGCTAATTGACCGGAGAGGTACAATTGAGGCTAAACAGTCCTTGGTACAAGATTTACCCCACGAAAGGACTTCCATGGTTTGCCAATTAAGTTGAGGATTATGTTTCTGTAGCCAAGGTAAACCAAGTATCATATCTTGAGAGGCTTTGGGAATCACGTAGAAGGAGATGTATTCGGAATGGAGCACACCAACTTTCATCTTGAGACATACGGTTCGATGAGTAATTATACCATCTGGAATTCGACTTCCATCCACTGCTGTAACAGCAACTGCTGCTTCCAGAGGCATGGTTTGAACTTTAGACCGTAAGACAAAGGCTGAGGAGATTAAGTTCTCGGCTGCCCCGGAATCTAGGAGAGCTGAAACTTTCACTGTAGAACTTGGAACTTCTAATTGAATAGACAAGGTCGGCTCTTTCCCAGAAAGTGATTCTAAAGTAACTCCTAGCTTAACCTCTCTTGAATAAGCTAGGAGCGAGAGTTTCCCGGTCGGAGTTTGCAGAATTTAACTAAATGTTCGGAGGACCCACAGTACATGCAGAGGTTACCCTGTCGACGACGAAGTCGTTCCTCCTCTGTGAGGCGAGAGCGCCCAATCTGCATAGGTTCTTCTGTCGTTACCGGAGACTGTGATGAAGAATCTTGTCGAGGCCTAGGATGATAACGTGGACTGGATCGCTCTGCCCTGGATTTCTCTAAACATCGCTCCCTGTAGCGTAGGTCAAGTTTGTTACAGAGAGAAATCAATTCATCCAGTTTAGTTGGCACATCCCGGACAGTTAAATCATCCTTGATTCTCTCTGAAAGTCCATTCCAAAACGCGGCGATCAGGGCCTCCTCATTCCAGTTTAACTCTGAAGACAACGTGCGAAACTGAATAATATATTGACTGAAAGGACGTAAACCTTGACGTAGACGGAGAATCTCCAAAGATGCTGAGGTGGTCCTGCCTGGTTCGTCAAAGATTCTCCGGAAGGATGATACGAACTCCTTGTAATTAGAGAGGATAGGATCACCTCTTTCCCATAATGGTGATACCCACTCCAGAGCCTGACCGGAGAGGAGGGCAATAATATATGCAACCTTAGAACGAGCTGATGGGAAACTGGCGGACAACAGTTCGAACTGGATCTCGCATTGATTCAGGAATCCTCTGCAAAGTTTTGGAGTTCCGTCAAACTTACTCGGAGAGGGTAACTGCAAGCGGGACGCAGGCAGCGTCACAGGAGAAGCTGTAGTGGTAACTGGGACAACCGGAGTTGGAATCTGGACTTGAGACGTTTTAATAGCCGTATGAAGAGTCTCTAAACGGTCTGCCATAGTTTGCATAAACTGCACTATTTGTGTCTGTATAGACTCCTGGTTTTCCAGACGGGAAAGGATATCTGACGTAGCACCGCCTCCTGCGAATTGGTCACTTGACGGATCCATGTGGCCAGTGCTTACTGTCAGGTCCGGGTGTTTTTGTGAATCCGTTAACCCGGGACCAACCACAGGTGTAGGTGCTAGGGTATGAAGAAAGCAGGGAGGACGAAGAAAGTTCCGTTTCATATATTTATTAAAAATAACAATTCAGTAAAGAGTTAAATGACAAGTTGTTAATCATCATATTATACTGAAGTATTGCAGGAATGGCAGAAATAATATGCAGGATAAATCTCAAAGACAAATAAAAGAAATGTTCATGGAACTGTATATAAAACAAGCTGATGAATAAATATTGAATTGTCCAAATATAAACAAGCTTTGATGCTGAACTGCAGAATGTGTTTAACTGGGTAATGCAGACATGAAGAAATAACTGTAAGGATTTGCAATGAAGTTTTGAGAGTTAACTGATAGGCTGTGAAGAATTATCCTTGTTATGGTAACATAGAAAATAAAAGTACTGAATTGGGTTACTTGCGGGTTCCGGAGATCACTGTGAAAACTGTAGCAGATGACAAGGTGATGAACGGGTTAAATGCAGAGTAGAACAAACAAACAGCTGAGGGTAGTGGAATCCTCCAAACTTTGTATGGTTGAAGGCAGGCAGACAAGGTAACCTCATGCAAGACTCTGGGAATCCAACTGTTTCCAGTAGGTGTGCAATTAACTGACAGCACAGCGGAGAGCCGGTGGATCTTCAGCAGTGAAGGCTGCAGACGGACCTCTGGGAACGGAGGCGATATCTGGACCACGGGAATCACACAGGAATGCACGGAGAGAGCTCAGAGCTAGAGCACAGCGTTGATACAACAAAGCACTGGCCCAGAGTAACATAATCCCAGCCTACTTAAAGGCAGCACAAGCACGGGATTGGCTTACACCTGCCCACAGGTGTTTTCACAAGTGCTCTGTATTACCTATTTGGTCTCCAACATGGCCACCTCCTATACAGCAGACACACCGCAGTGCCTTAGGCCATTTGGTCCCCGCACTCCCAGTTCCCAGACTCTGCATTACCTGTGCCACTGATCACGCCGCGTCCCCACACGGGCGCACAGCACCGCGAGCAACCGCACTGGCAACGGACGAACCCGCAGAGGTGAGAGACCGGTTCGTGACAGGCAGGTGTTTGTGTCGGCCACTTGGGTCGCTTAGCTTAGTCACACAGCGACTTTGGTGCGCCTCTTTTTTTCTTTGCATCATGTGCTGTTTGGGGACTATTTTTCTAATCTGCCATCCTGTCTGACACTGCAGTGCCACTCCTAGATGGGCCAGGTTTTTGTGTCGGCCACTTGGGTCGCTTAGCTTAGTCACACAGCTACCTCATTGCGCCTCTTTTTTTCTTTGCATCATGTGCTGTTTGGGGACTATTTTTTTTAATCTGCCATCCTGTCTGACACTGCAGTGACACTCCTAGATGGGCCAGGTGTTTGTGTCGGCCACTTGGGTCGCTTAGCTTAGTCACACAGCGACCTTGGTGCGCCTCTCCGCGGAACCGAATCCAAAACCAAAAAAAAATTTCCGGTGCACATCTCTATTCTATACGTTACACCACATGTGTGATTTTATACATTACACCACATGTGCGATTCTATACGTTACACCACATGTGCGATTCTATACGTTACACCACATGTGCGATTCTACACGATACACCACATGTGCGATTCTATACCTTACACCACATGTGCGATTCTACACGTTACATCACATGTGCGATTCTACACCTTACACCACATGTGTGATTCTACACGTTACACCACATGTGCGATTCTACACGTTACACCACATGTGCGATTCTATATGTTACACCACATGTGCGATTCTACACGTTACACCACATGTACGATTCTACACGTTACACCACATGTGCAATTCTACACCTTACACCACGTGTGATTCTACACGTTACACCACATGTGCGATTCTACACGTTACACCACATGTGCGATTCTATATGTTACACCACATGTGCAATTCTACACGTTACACCACATGTACGATTCTACACGTTACACCACATGTGCGATTCTATGTTACACCACATGTGCGATTCTATACCTTACACCACATGTGCGATTCTACACGTTACACCACATGTGCGATTCTACACATTACACCACATGTGCGATTCTATGTTACACCATATGTGTGGTTCTACACCTTACACCACATGTGCGATTCTACACGTTACACCACATGTGCGATTCTACACGTTACACCAGATGTGCGATTCTATACGTTACACCACATGTGCTATTCTATACTTTACACCACATGTGCGATTCTACACCTTACACCACTTGTGCGATTCTACACGTTACACCACATGTGCGATTCTACACGTTACACCACATGTGCGATTCTACACGTTACACCACATGTGCGATTCTACACATTACACCACATGTGCGATTCTATACGTTACACCACATGTGCGATTCTATACGTTACACCACATGTGCGATTCTACACATTACACCACATGTGCTATTCTATACGTTACACCACATGTGCGATTCTACACATTACACCACATGTGCTATTCTATACGTTACACCACATGTGTGATTCTGTACGTTACACCACATGTGCTATTCTATACGTTACACCCAGGGCTGGCGCTTCCACTAGGCAGCTTTAGGCAGCTGCCTAGGGGCGGGAGACATGAAGGGGCGGTCCGCTGACGCTGCCCTGAACAAACAGTAGTTTCATAGGTGTGCAAACTGGTGTACACTCTAATGTAGAAACTAGAGCCGCCCAGTGGTTCATGTATGCGGCCGGGTACGCTCAGGTATCGCTGCACCCGCCGCACACTTGATACCTGTCCCGGTCAGAGCCGCCATCAAAGGGTGACGTCGTCCCGCCCTGACAGATAAGAGGGCCCGCCAATGTGCACAGTGACAGGACCACCCCAGCCTGCGCGTGACGATCACCTTCCTCCCCGGATCGCACACAGCGCAGCTCTAGTTCCCTCCCGCATTCAGCCTCCCGCTAGGAGGGTAGGCAAGTCTGGGTAAAAGTTTTTCCCTGAGCCTCCCGCAAGTCCAGGAAAGCCGGAGGGCAGGGTGTGCAAGGGAGACGTCACACTGCCATAAGAGTCCTGCAGGGCAGTCTGAGCAGAGGCTCTTCACTTGTCGGCATCACGATCAGCTGCTGCAGTGTGGAGGCCCTTCAGTGCAGATTTCCCTGGCCAGATCTCCTTCCCCCAGGATTTTTTTTTTTTTTTGCTGATTACAGCAGCAGCACCATCCAGAAGCTAAGGCTCCGCCCCCTTCCGAGACTCCGCCCCTCACACGGCCCGCGATTTCCAATTCCTCCCCTCCACCGCCAGCTATGTGGATCCAGCACAGAGCTCCTGCAGGTAACAGACTGTACTCACTATTTTCAAACTTAGTCACCAATATGATAAGTCTAGATAGCATCATCTTATGGGTCAAGTGTATGTCCATTAAAGTTACATTATGTGTTAGACAGGGTCAGACTGGCCATTAGTTTTGCTTTGGGGCAGTGGATATTTAAATGAAATACATTTGAATTATGGCCCCTACACACTGGCCGATATATCAGCCGTTCTCTTGAACGACCGATATATCGCGGGACCATCGGCCAGTGTGCACACGCGATACGTCTGTGAACTCCGTTGTTCACAGACATATCGCGTCGGCCCCGCAGCACAGCCGACGGTCAATATATCTACCGATATATTGGTGCATCGCTGTGTGTGTACGGGCGACCAGCCGGCCGCCCGTACACATGCTGCGGCAGCCGGCGGTGATTGACAGCTGAACTGGGCGGGTGTGTGTACACGCCCGCCCAGTTCATGACGTCAGTCCCCAACGGATCGGGCAGTGTGTATGCACAACACACTGCCCGATCCGTCCATAGATATATCTGCAGATCAATTGATCGGCAGATATATCTACCACTGAGTACCCACCATTAGGGAGATATTGCTGAGGTAGGTAAGCTGATGCCCATCAACAGCTACATGCAAGGAGCACAGGGATTAAACACAGTTTGGCAGATTCTGGGGTTATTGGTGTGCGGGGCCACCTCCCCGCCAGCTGACCCAATGTAGTGCGGTGCATGCAGCGGCCACCACCCACTATCGGGAGAACTGGCCCTGACTGAATCCCACCCGGCTGTCAGCACCTTGCGTGCCGATCAATTCTCTCAACAACCCGCCCCCCGCTGCTTGCCATTCTAAATGTGGTGTCGCCCATCAGCCAATCAGAACTTGCAGACCAGCAGCAGCGGCTCTTGATTGGCTGATGGACCGCAAGCTTTGATATGCTGACGGCCGGTGCCATGTTTCAAATGGCCACCACCGCAGGAGGCATCAGTGAGGAGGACAAGTAGCGGCAGCAAACCAGCAGCGGCGGCGATGGGCACTACTGGGGGATTATCTGTATCTGGCACCTATGGTGGTATTTGTAACTGGCACTGCTGGGGAAATACTTAATGTGAATTTCAGCTCATACTGTGCGGGGTTAATGTGAATTTGGCTCATACTGTGTGGTGTAATGTGAATTTCAGCTCATACTGTGGGGCGTAATGTGATTTTCGGCTCATACTGTTGCGTAATGTGAATTTGGCTCATACTGTGTGGGGTAATGTGAATTTGGGCTCATACTGTGTGGTGTAATGTGAATTTGGGCTCATACCGTGTGGCGTAATCTGAATTTGGCTCCTACTGTGTGGCGTAATGTGAATTTGGGCTCATACTGTGCATTTACAGTGCAGTGCCAGTCTGTAGGCACATGGAAACAAAAATTTCAATTCTAAGTACTTCCAAAGCACAGGGTGCTGCCCCGAGGACCTTTATGCGATGGCACTGCTCGCACCCCATATTTATGGCCTTGTGTACTGATCCCGCCTACTTTGGTGTTGGCTCCGCCTGCCATTGATTTGGTGTTGCCCACATGGGGCCACTTCTAGAAATTTTTCCAGGACTTTTAGTTCCCAATCCGTTCCTGCCGTCCACAGACAGATTGGTCTTATGCAGTTGGGGACAGCTCTGGTACATGAGCTGTTTAAGAAGAGGTGGGGCTCTTAGAGTAATTTGATTGCTGACTGCACCTGTCCATATGTAGTGGGACTACAAGTCCCAGCAGATCTTGTCAGCTGAATGTGCTGGGACTTGTAGTGACATAAACAAAAGGGAGAAAGAAGAAGGCTCTTGTGTGGGCGCACTCATTAATGGTAGTTAAATAACTAGAATGAATAACACTAGGTTGATTAGTCAGCAGATAAAACAAAATTTATTTGGAAATATTAAGAATATAATTGCCCCTGGTTGAGGAGATGTGAATGATCCCAGATAAAAATGTTCTGGTCCTGCCTCAGGAAATGAGATGGAGAGGGGTAGAGACACTGCAAGTCATAAACCCTTTCTCACCCGGCCAGTACAGATGATCTGTGTTAATGAGATCAATTAAGTCAATTTCTGAGGCAGGACCAGAACATTTTTATCTGGGATCATTCACATCTCCTCAACCAGGGGCAATTATATTCTTAATATTTCCAAATAAATTTTGTTTTATCTGCTGACTAATCAACCTAGTGTTATTCATTCTAGTTATTTAACTACCATTAATGAGTGCGCCCACACAAGAGCCTTCTTCTTTCTCCCTTTTGTTTATGCATATGTCACTGGCTCTGGGCGCACCCCCAAACTGGACATTATATTAAAGATTTTACTTGAAAATTGTCCAAATTTGGTTTTTCTGTAATCAAAAACTATTTTTAGACCGGTGCCGGGTCGCCCCCTTTGTGTAACACTTGTAGTGACATCACAGCTGGAGAGGCCATAACAAGCCAAGTACTGTACAGCAACATATAATGGTGTAGATATTGTGTGTGTGTATATATATATATATACATATATATATATATTTTTTTTTTAATTTATATATATATATATATATATATATGTGTATATATATATATATATATATATATATATATATATATATTTTTTTTTTTTACTATTATTTAAAAAATATATATTTTTTTTAATACAAACACACAGCGGCACCAGAGTTTTAAATTTAACTTAGTGTATTCACATCTATACCCAACGTTTCGGGACTGGATTGCCCCTTTGCCAAGGTAAATCCCCTTGACAAAGGGGCGATCCAGCCTCAAAATGTTGGATATAGATTATGAATACACTTAAGGTGTATACACACTGAGCAATTTTTCCCCCCCTTCCCAGCGATGTCAGCGGGGGTCAACGGCTTTCCATAGAAGGACGCTATGGAAAGCTGTTCACCCCGCCGTTCATCTACTGGTAATACCAGCAGATGAACGGTGGCCGCTGGCGATGAAGCGGGAGCGCGCATCAGCGCTCATCGCTGGGGCATACACACTGGGCGACTGAAAGCAGCTCAACACACCAAAAGTGAGCTGCTTTCAGCTCAAAGTCGCCCAGTGTGAAAGTTAAATTTAAGACTCCAAGTGCCGCTGTGTGTTTGTATGGAAAATTATTTATTTGGATCCAGAAGGTACTGGAGCAGCTGATTCAGTGAGGGAGAGTGCTGGTCCGGTGTGACATAATGATGTACTGGCGTAGGGGAGCAGGGGTGTTGTTCTGTCAATGGATGCAGAGGCTTGCTGGCCAGATGGCCATCCTAGTGAAGGCGTAAGACGTCATCTGATGGCACCATTAGTGGGCTTACGTGTACACAGGCTGGTGAGTTCTCTCTCTCTCTACATATACATACATATATATATATATATATATATATTAATATGGGGCAACATAATGCAGTACATACAGATGGGGTGGGGGCCAGCACCACAATGCAGCACATACAGATGCGGAGAGGGCGGACAGCACAATGCAGAATACATATGGGGACAGCTGGACGGCACAACTGCCTCCCACTTTGCAGGCTTCCAGGACCCGGGGAGCACGATGCCAACATTACAGACTGCTGCGCCCACGGCTCACAGGCACACGAAAGACAGAGTAGCCGCCAGTGAACGTTGCTGAGAGACATCGATTGGGGGGGGGGTTGCTGAGTGACATAGAATAAAGGGGGGGCTGTTTGACAGTGAAGGGTATGAGAGGCACAGAGTAGGGGGGGGGGGGGCGCATAAGTTTTGCCTAGGGTGCCAAATTTCCTTGCACCGGCCCTGGTTACACCACATGTGCTATTCTATACGTTACACCACATGTGCGATTCTACACCTTACACCACATGTGCGATTCTACACGTTACACCACATGTGCGATTCTACACGTTACACCACATGTGCGATTCTACACCTTACACCACATGTGCGATTCTACACCTAACACCACATGTGCGATTCTACACCTTACACCACATGTGCGATTCTACACCTTACACCACATGTGCGATTCTATACGTTACACCAGATGTGCGATTCTACACCTTACACCACATGTGCGATTCTACACGTTACACCACATGTGCGATTCTACACGTTACACCAGATGTGCGATTCTACACGTTACACCACATGTGCTATTCTATACATTACACCACATGTGTGATTCTACACCTTACACCACATGTGTGATTCTATACGTTACACCACATGTGCGATTCTATACGTTATACCACATGTGCTATTCTATACGTTACACCACATGTGCGATTCTACACCTTACACCACATGTGCGATTCTACACCTTACACCACATGTGCGATTCTACACGTTACACCACATGTGCTATTCTATACGTTACACCACATGTGCGATTCTACACCTTACACCACATGTGCGATTCTACACGTTACACCACATGTGCGATTCTATACGTTATACCACATGTGCTATTCTATACGTTACACCACATGTGCGATTCTACACCTTACACCACATGTGCGTTTCTACACATTACACCACATGTGCGATTCTGTACCTTACACCACATGTACGATTCTACACGTTACACCACATGTATGATTCTATATGTTACACCACATGTGCGATTCTACACGTTACACCACATGTGCAATTCTACACCTTACACCACATGTGCGATTCTATACGTTACACCACATGTGTGATTCTACACCTTACACCACATGTGTGATTCTACACGTTACACCACATGTGCGATTCTACACGTTACACCACATGTGCGATTCTACACGTTACGCCACATGTGCGATTCTACACGTTACACCACATGTGCGATTCTATACCTTACACCACATGTGTGATTCTATACGTTACACCACATGTGCGATTCTACACCTTACACCACATGTGCGATTCCACACGTTACACCACATGTGCGATTCTACACATTACACCACATGTGCGATTCTGTACCTTACACCACATGTACGATTCTACACGTTACACCACATGTATGATTCTATATGTTACACCACATGTGCGATTCTACACGTTACACCACATGTGCTATTCTATACCTTACACCACATGTGCGATTCTACACGTTACACCACATGTGCTATTCTATACCTTACACCACATGTGCGATTCTACACCTTACACCACATGTGTGATTCTACACGTTACACCACATGTGCGATTCTATACCTTACACCACATGTACGATTCTACACGTTACACCACATGTGCGATTCTACACGTTACACCACATGTGCGATTCTACACGTTACGCCAGATGTGCGATTCTACACGTTACACCACATGTGCGATTCTACACGTTACACCACATGTGCGATTCTATACCTTACACCACATGTGTGATTCTACACGTTACACCACATGTGTGATTCTACACGTTACACCACATGTGCTATTCTATACCTTACACCACATGTGCGATTCTACACGTTACACCAGATGTGCGATTCTACACGTTACACCAGATGTGCGATTCTATACGTTACACCACATGTGCTATTCTACACGTTACACCACATGTGCGATTCTACACCTTACACCACATGTGCGATTCTACACCTTACACCACATGTGCGATTCTACACCTTACACCACATGTGCGATTCTACACCTTACACCACATGTGCGATTCTACACGTTACACCACATGTTTGAGATTGTGACACATTTGTTTGCTAAGTGTATATGAAACAAATGCATTTTATGTTTAGACTTGTGTTTCATCCCCAGGATATCTCATTATGGTGTGCAAATATTCCAAACCTCTGCAAGCATTTTGGATATGAGAGATATTATATGTATGTGTGTGTGTGTATATATATATATATATATATATATATATACACACACACTTCTGAGCACCCTCAGTAATTAATATTGGTTCTGTGAGCTCCGATCATGTCACAGTGCTGGACTTATAGCACCACCTAGTGTACACAATTAGAATGCGAATCTACAGAATACCAGCCCTATAGTGATTGGGGGTATGGGACTCAAGCTCGACAGTGACTAGGTTGACACCAGAAATAGGTCGATATGGCCATTAGGTCGACATGGAAAAAGGTCGACGTGAGTTTTTTAATGTTTATTTTTTGTATAGTTTGCTTCGTAAAGTGACTGGGAACCCCAATTAGTACAAGGTGCCTCGCTCTGCTACCGTTGCGCTAGGCACAGGTTACCGTTCCCAATCGTAGTCCATGTGGATATTAAAGTATGAAAAAGTAAAAAAAAAAAAGTTAAAAACTCATGTCGGCCTTTTTCCATGTTGACCTAATGGCTGTTTCAACCTATTTCTGGTCTCGACCTAGTCACTGTCAACCAATAGGCGTCAACCTAATGGGTGTTGACCTAAGTGCTGTCGAGCTACAGTCCGGATACCATTATTGGAGAGTGACAACGTTCCTGCTAAATTAAATAAATGGAATGTAACATACTGTACTGCAGAAAGATATTTCATGTTTTCCCCTGTGTGGAGGAAAAAGAAGTGGACTCACTTTCTTAAAGGAATTCAGAGTGTACACGATACGCAAACATACATTTTATTGAAGTTATATATTGCTATTTATAATATTGCGGATTGTATTGTTTCCAGACAAGCAGAAACGCTGCAAAAAATAAAACTGAATATGTAAACAAATTGAAATAAATGAGTAACTCACACAGATTACCACAGCACCTGGTGACGGCAGCCATTTTGTGGGTTGTAGTATTAAGAACAATAACACATTTAGCAGAATAACAGCCTTATTCTGTTTATTATCACAGCCCGAACTATTTCCAAACTAGGGTTAAATCCACCCTTTAAGAACAACTTTGTTTTCTGAACAAATAAAGCAAACACCTTACTGAATCCCTGAATCATTTAACGAACATGCCTAAAGCATAGTCTGTGACATGACCGCTCTCTGACGCAGTGGCTCTTATGCAAGTTGTGTGAACCGGCGCAGCTCTGGTGATTTAGCCCATAGATTTAAAGCAGCAATAATTTAAAAAAAATTCAAAAATAAACCTGGTTTTGTCTTTAAATTTACTGCTGCTTAAAATCTAGCCAAGAGCTCACCTTTTCCTCACACCGTGGACAGCTTTTGCAAGTAACTGAACTTATGTTAGTTGCGGTGTACCTGATGCCGGAACACAATGGAGGCGGACATTTTGTGAGGACACTGGGGCTGATTCAAAGGTGGATGTAGTCTTTGTGGGACTATAATCAGGAAAAATGCAGCGTATTCATTTACTAAGAACCAGTGAAGTCCCCAGTGCACACATAAATACTGTCACGGCCCACAAAATGACGGCCTCCATTGTGAGTGACAGGAAGGTGTTCTTTAAATAATCCTTAGCATACTCTCCGACTGGCTGTGGCCAGCAGACCTAGCTCCTGATTCTCAGCCAGCCATCCTTCCACACCAAAAACACGGCATGAAGGGGCTCGGAGAAGGAGGCGGAGAAGGTGTGTAAGTGTCTGATGGGGTCACACAGCTGATAGAAGGACAGACGCCCAGCCTCGTAGTCCAGGTAGACTCCTATTCTCTGCAGGGGAGATTCTGGTTGTAACTTGATTTCTTTTGCCCTGTGAGACACCAAGTATTCTTTCTGACACAAGCGTAGGCACCAGGACTTGTTACTCTGCCCAACGCCCGACAAATCCCCCTTTCGGTCAATGCTGGCATAGGCCACCCCGACTCTCCAGTTACCAAGTTCACTGGTCTCCAATTCCCAGTAGTTTTGTCCAGAGTTAAATCTCTGAAAACTCAAAACCTGACAATAATTTTTAAATCTCTGTTGGGTTTTTGGCCAAATTGGGGTTTTAGACCACGATGCACTTTTCAAGTCCCCCGATACGGACACATCAACGGCGGCGGTGTTCACATCCAGTAATAGGTCCTGCACATGGAACCCTCGTTTTACACTAGATACAATGTCAGATAGGGCTGTGTGTAAAGTCAGAGAGATGGAGACGTCATCCAGGTTATCCACAGTGTGGGCCTTCCTGTTGGGTCCGCCCTCAGTGTCAGCCCTGGCGGCTTCCCGTTCTTGCAAGACAACTAGTGGGTCCGTCACTTTGCACAGTTCCGTGATGTAGCACATACTCCGGGAAAGCTCGTCCTTCTTTATTTCCAAATGCTGGATCAGATCGGAGACGGAGAGCGACACTTTATCTCTCTGCCTGGAGATGTCACTCAGGATTCGTTCCTCTAGAGCCTTGAGCTGCTCCCTGAGGTCTATAAACAGGGCAGTGACCTTTGCTGTGAGGCCAGCCGCTTTCTCCTGAATGTCTCTCCGGTGATCCTGCAGGCCCTGGACACTCTTTTCAGTCTCTTCTCGCTTTGAGGTCAGTTTCTCCAGAATGTGCCTCAGTTTCTCTTTCTTCTTCTCAGATGCCTCCTTCAGAAGTTCCACCTGGTGCCCCCGGTGGTCCCCAAACACGCAACACGACACACAGATACAGGCAGTGTCCTTGCAGCAGTAATACTTCAGGATCTCGCTGTGGGTGCCGCATTTACTGCTGTCCATGGAACTGGTGGGCTCCGTGAGGACGTGGTCCGTGGACTTACTGTGCACACTCAGGTGAACCTCACACAGAGAAGCCTCACACATCAGGCAGGTCTTGACCGCGGGGACAGAGGAGTGGACGCAGTATGTACAGAAGATCCCGGCCACCTTCCTCTCTGGTTGAGTAGATCGGAAATGCTCCACAATGTTACACAGCTTCATGTTCCTGCGCAACGCAGGGCGCTTTTGGTACTCTGCTCTGCATTCAGGACACGTATAAACTCCAGTCCCCTCCTGGGCCTCCAGCACGGATCTTATACAGAGCAGGCAGAAGCTGTGGCCGCACCTCAGTGTTGCTGGTTCTGTGTATATATTGAGGCAGATGGAGCAGTTCAGCTCGTCTTTGAGATCCGTTGATGCCATTCCGTCAGGCAGGAGCAGGAATGGGCACGAGAGAAGCCGTGGAAGGGAATAGCTTTGGTTTCAGCTCCTTAACCTGTTAAAGGCACGCAGGCTTCAGGTTGCAGCGTCCGGGGTCTCACAGCTGTTCCCCCTGGTCACCAAGCTGTGATTTCTCTCTCCCAGTGAATCTGATCTGTATGTGTGTACTGTACATGGCAACCAGTAGATAAAGGTAATGTTGGAGGACGTGTGGCTCCCTAAGGTGTGCAAACGTTTAATACAGGATGCAAACGAAAAGTATAAATAATATTCCAGGGACACAAAGTTCTAGAACATACATTTTCCAGCACTGCTTCTGGGGATGGTTTATAAAGAATAATGCAGAATAAAGAGGTATAAAATGAAAACAAATTAAAGAGATGTCTATTCAATTTATTTTGGATTTATATATAAGTTTCTCATTTATTTTTCTGCAGATTTATGAACGAAACGGGACATTTAAATGTATCGGCTTCACTGCAGCAACAGTGTTTCAACAAAGTCACCATGGTTTTGGCAGATTATTAAATTCTCCCATATTGAAAAGGGAAGCGTATAGGGCAGGCGATGTAATTTGAAATCTCCAATGCACAAGTAGATAGGTTAGAATCAACTTTGACATCAGGGGCGGAAGTCCGGGAGGCAGCGGAGTCGGCTGCCGCCGGGCTCCTGACCCGCAGAGGGCGCCTCGCAGTGGCGCCTCTGACATTACACAGATTGACATGCGGACGAGCGCCCGCATGTCAATCTGATGTCTCCCTCCCTGCTGTGTTGGAGGGACATGGAGCGCATCGCGCGTCTCCTGTGTCCCTCCCTGGCTCTCTCCCGGCCGGTCTAAGGAAGTGCCATTCGTGAGCTCTGATTGGCTCACGAACCGGCACTTCCTGTATTAGACCGGCCGGGGGAGAGAGCCAGGGAGGGACACAGGAGACGCGCGATGCGCTCCATGTCCCTCCAACACAAGGGGGGAGCAGGCACTGGGGGCATATACCTGGTACTGGGGGGCATATACCTGGCACTGGGGGGGGGAGGAGACCTGGCACTGGGGGGCATATACATGGCACTGGGGGGCATATACCTGGCACTGGGGGGGAAGACCTGGCACTGGGGGGCATATACCTGGCACTGTGGGGTATATACCTGGCACTGTGGGGTATATACCTGGCACTGTGGGGCATATACCTGGCACTGGGGGGGGAAGACCTGGCACTGGGGGGCATATACCTGGCATTGGGGGGCATATACCTGGCACTGGGGGGCATATACCTGGCACTGGGGGGGGAGACCTGGCACTGGGGGGCATATACATGGCACTGTGGGGGAAGACCTGGCACTGGGGGGCATATACCTGGCACTGGGGGGGAAGACCTGGCACTGGGGGGCATATACCTGGCACTGTGGGGCATATACCTGGCACTGGGGGGCATATACCTGGCACTGGGGGGGAAGACCTGGCACTGGGACGGGGGGCATATGTGGCACTGGGGAGGGGGGTATATTTGGCACTGGGGGCATATACCTGGCACTGTGGGGGAAGACCTGGCACTGGGGGGCATATACCTGGCACTGGGGGGGGAGACCTGGCACTGGGGCGGGGGGCATATGTGGCACTGGGGAGGGGGGTATATTTGGCACTGGGGGCATATACCTGGCACAGTGGGGGAAGATCTGGCACTGGGGGCATATGGGGGAAGATCTGGCACTGGGGGCATATACCTGGCACTGGGCGCATATACCTGGCCCTGTGGGGGAATATCTGGCACTGGGGGCATATACCTGGCCCTGTGGGGGAATATCTGGCACTGGGGGCATATACCTGGCACTGGGCGCATATACCTGGCCCTGTGGGGGAATATCTGGCACTGGGGGCATATACCCGGCACTGTGGGGGGAATATCTGGCACTGGGGGCATACACCTGGCACTGTGGGGGAATATCTGGCACTGGGGGCATATACCTGGCCCTGTGGGGGAATATCTGGCATTGGGGGCATATGCCTGGCACTGTGGAGAAATATCTGGCACTGGGGGCATATAGCTGGCACTGAGGGGGCATAGGTGGCACTGTGGTGGAATATTTGGCACTGTGGGGGAGCAGGCACTGAGGGGGCATATGTGGCACTGGGGGGGTATATTTGGCACTGGGGGCATGTACCTGGCACTGGAGGCATATACCTGACACTGTGGGGGAATATCTGGCACTGGGTGCATATACCTGGCACTGTGGGGGAATATCTGGCACTGAGGGCATATGTGGCACTGGGAGCACGGCCCTAGCAACACGCACTACCCCCTAGCAATGAGCATGACACCCAGTGCATGAACCCCCTGGCAACGAGCATGACACCCTGAGCATGAAACCCCTGGCACCGTGCATGGAACCGCTGGCAACGAGCATGACACCCAGTGCATGAAACCCCTGGCAACGAGCATGACACCCTGAGCATGAAAACCCCTGGCACCGTGCATGGAACCAAGAGCATGAAACCGCTGGCAACGAACATGACACCCAGTGCATGAAACCCCTGGCAACGAGCATGACAACCTGAGCATGAAAACCCCTGGCACCGTGCATGGAACCAAGAGCATGAAACCCCTGGCAACGAGCAGGTAATTTAAAAGTAATTAGAAGCCTTACTGTAGAACTTAATGTATAATGGGCATTACGGTGTGTGGCATAATGTATCACGGACATTGCGGTGTGTGTCATAATGTGTCGGGCATTACGGTGTATGGTATACTATATCGCGGGCATTGTGATATGTGGTATAATGTCTCAGGCTCATTGTGGTGTGTGTTATACTGTGTCAAAGACATTGTATGTGCTATAATGTATCAAGGGCATTGCAGTGTGTAGCATAATGTATAACGGGCATTGTGATTCCTGTCATAATGTGTCACAGGCATTACGGTGTGTGGTATAATGTATCAGGGGCATTGCAGTGTGTAGCATAATGTATAACGGGCATTACGATTCCTGTCATAATGTGTCGGGGGCATTACGGTGTGTGGCATAATGTGTCGGGGGCATTATGGTGTGTTCATATTGTGTCATGTGCATTATTGTGTGTGGCATAATGTCTAAGGGCCACTGCAGTATGTGGCATAATGTATACTGGGCATTACTATAAGGAGGAAAAATTACAAATAATGTAAGGGGCATGAATCAGGATTAATTTTCTTTCCCGTCTGGGCGTGCAGGTTGGAAAACTGGGGTATAACGCAGTCTTTTCCTGCAATGTTACACCCCTTTATGGTAAGCCATGCCCATCCCAATGAAGCCACACACTCTATACTGCCAATTATGGAGGGGGGGGGGGGGGGCGAATAATTTTTTGGCTTGGGGGAGAAAAATTTCTAGTTACGTCACTGAACTGACTCATTCCTGTAAGCCGCCACTACAGCGCAAATCCCAGGAGAGTACGCTGGTGCGCGCCTGCTGTGGGAGGTAGGAGAGGAGCTGCTGCTACCGTTGCCCCGCTGCTGTGGGGAAGAGGGGGACGGGACGGATGGACACACGTGCGAGGCGGTGTTTAAGAGCTGGTACCACGCTTGCCTTGTATTCCACATCCTAATTGCGCTCTGCCTCCGGTAATTGGGGAGGAGAGTAGAGCCTTCTTTCACTACACAAGGTATCCATCTATGCTCCCTTTCTCCCTGCATAAGTGCACTGCCAGTATACTGTATGTATGTTTGTATATATAGATAGAGGTAGGGGTCTGGCACAGCCACATAATAGACTAATACATTGGGTGCCCTCACAGCAAAGTAGTTTAGCAAAACAGAGGTGGTGCGGCACGCCAATGATTTGCACACTGACACCAATTGAAGTAGTGCAACGTTTCAATGCCCGTTTAATGAATCTGCATTTTTGTCATATATACAATGACCCCCATTCTGCCTCATCCCGTCCTCCAGACCTCTGTTACTCCATCGGCCCCCCCCCCCCCCCCCCATTTGCCAAGTCCTTCTGCCCGCCCGCGACCATCCCTCCCCATCTTCCTCCCATAATTAATTGTCCTCCCGCAGGGAATACATATGTTTTACCGACAGACGGGATGCCGTCTGTCAGCATCCTGACAGCAGCATCCCGTCCGTCAGAATTCTGGCAGGGGGCGTGCGCAATGAAGGCCCTTGCTTGTTGCGCTCGCAACGCAGTGGTCTCGGTGGTTCCCATCCCACTCTATTGGTGTTGTGGACACCCACGAATGGGAATAAGACCTGTGAGACGGTATTCTGGTGTCGGTATCCTGACCGCTAGGAATCCCGACAGCCAGCAAAATGATTGCCTCCCCTCCCGCAGTATCGGTCACATAATAGACTCACTTTCAGCTCCAGGCCCATGTGGACCCCAAACTGGCACTGGTCTGCAGGGATGTATCATTGGCACAAGGTTAAAAATGCAGCCAAACCTCCAAAAATGCAGTTTTCAGAGGTTTGGCGGCTTACTACTTATCCACCAAGCCTAGACCCCAGGGCTTGGATGCGGTGGGCAACACCATCTTTAGATGGGCTTCTATCACATTACCCATTGGACCCCTCCCAGCACCCCCTAGTGGGGCGCATCAGCCCACGCATGCACAGATAGGACTCCGGATCATACACCGGGAAGTTCTACTGTATCATGGCAAAGAATAGCTCTCACCGCAAGAGCTGTCCTTTGGAAATTTCTTCATGCATACGCCATTATGCTTGCAAAGAATGGCAGGATATATATATATATAAATATATATATAGCCTGCAGGATCAATATTGGTGTGGTGTGTATGTATGTATATATATATATATATAAAAAAAAAATTTTTGCCTCTATATAGGGGGGCACCTGTATTTATATTGCCTCCGGGCGTCTAGGACGAACTTACGCCACTGTTTGACATAGAAAACCACACCATCGTTGAAGTCTCTTATATAGGGGCATATTTCTTAATATACAGTGTGTGGCCTGCCCTTGAAAATGAAGAAAAGTTATTGCTGCAAATCGTGGCCATATGGAATCTTGTTCCGCTTGAATGCATCGAGTTGAATCACCCAGACATGGGCTCCGATAAGTGCCAGTTCTGGAGATCAGGCCCCGGCACGCCTTCTGCTGCTTTCCAGCTGCGCACGGCCAATGCGGCAGAAGTGGAAATATGCTCTGAGAAGTCCTGCAGTCTCTGGCAGGGAAACCCCATAGCAGGTAATGGCCTAAAGATGGCGTTATCCCACACAGGCAAGATCCGCAAAGCTTTGCAAACCTTGTTAAATACTGTCCCCATAGAAGTCTATGGTAACAGCTGCTGCTGCGGGAGCAAGAAATATCTCCAATCCTACTTTCCTCTATGGTACATATTAGGGATAAGTAATATTGTGGAAACAGCATTTTCTGCATATTTTAAGGGCAGAATTGATTAATAAATAGGCCCCATAAAGAGTTTATGTGAGTCCATAGGGGATATAGGGGGTCATTCCGAGTTGATCGCTCGCTAGCAGTTTTTCGCTGCTGTGCAAACGCTATTGCGCGCCCACTGGGAGTGTATTTTAGCTTAGCAGAAGTGCGAATGAAAGGATCGCAGAGCGGCTACGAAAATATTTTGTGCAGTTTTAGAGCAGCTCAAAACCTACTCAGCACTTGCGATCACCTCAGACTGTTCAGTTCCGGATTTGACGTCACAAACACGCCCTGCGTTTGCCCAGCCACGCCTGCGTTTTTCCTGGCACACCTGCGTTTTCCCTGGCATGCCTGCATTTTCCCAAACACTCCCTGAAAACGGTCAGTTGACACCCAGAAACGCCCACTTCATGTCAATCACTCTGCGGCCAGCAGTGCGACTGAAAAGCATCGCTAGACCCTGTGTGAAACTACATAGTTTGTTGTAATAGTACGTCGCGTGCGCATTGCGACGCATACGCATGTGCAGAAGTGCCTTTTTTTAGCCTCATCGCTGCGCAGCGAACAAATGCAGCTAGCGATCAACTCGGAAAGACCCCCAAAGATCAATGGGGGATTTTTAACGATATCAGTGATTAAATGGGTGTAATCTCTATGCAAATGTTTGAGATGTTTTGCATATTTCAAAATTCCCCTATAACCAGTCCCCACCCCTTGTATTATTATTATTATTATTATATGACTTATGTTGAACCATGATGCAATGCACAGCTGCCATTGCAGGCAGACACACAGAGTGCAATGAATACGTCCCATATGCGCCATTTGTCTGTTGTACATGTGTACTTACTTATGAATAAAAGTCACAGTGACATCACATAAGACCACACAACGTCAGCTGCATGTATGTAATGACCCTTCTGGCTTGTATCACAGGACATGTCAATGCTGATGTATAAACTACTGGAAGTAATATCGGTATGTACCAAAGCCATTTTCCTGGGCCCTTGTGCAAACATAAAAACATACAACTCCCGAGTGGCTTATAATAAGGCTGGATATGTTACTGGTTACAGCACATGGGTGCACATTGAATCGGGTTATTTAATCAGCCCGGTGGTGTCACTTCAAGATCCCGGTGCCAAGGTATTGGGATTCCAACAGAACTGCAATGTCAGCGGCCGGGAGACGGCGCTGAGTGACTGACAAGATGAGCCGGAGATATTCTCAGCCCATACTTGTTGTTTAACAGCTAGGTACAAAAATAGATTACTGTGTATACAGTAATGCAGAAATAGTCCCTGTTTACAGGCAGGGACAGAAAGGTATTATATTATTATTATTATTATTATTATACTTTATTTATATGTTGTCACGTGGGATCCGCAGCGCCCAATTACAGAGTACATAAACAAATGAGAAAAAACAAGAAGACAGTGACTTACAGTACAAGACAATATAGGACAAGTACAGGGTATATACACATAGCTGCGTCAGCAGATGACGCTGACATAAGTATCAGGGCGGCAGAAAACCGAGGGATTTGATGCCGTCTAAGGGAGTATTGAAAAAAAGATAGGTTAAGTAAGAGACGGAAAAGCACATGAGGAAAGATGGCCCTGCTCATGAAAGCTTACATTCTTAAGGAATATAGTATATATACATAATATAGAGTGTAAGCCTGCGAGCAGGGCCTTCCTACCTCTATGTCTGTCTGTTTTTACCCAGTTTTGTTCTATTACTGTTGTTCTAATTGTAAAGCGCAACAGAAGCCTCTGCGCTATATAAGAAACTGTTAATAAACTAGGTGATTCATCACACCCTACGGGCGCTCTTCACACCGTCGTAAGGGGCTACGCCCCCTTAACCCTTGCACACCCTTGTGGCGTGCAATATTTTTATTATATGGAGTATTAGCTCCAATCATAATTGTGTGAGTAGTTACATATTGCAAGGACAAAGGGCGTGTAATGGTTAAGGGGTCGAAGCCCCTTGCAATGGCGTGAACAGCGCACACAGGGCCTGATGACTCACCTAGTAGGTGCTTTGGTTGGGGAAGTGGCGGGTGCGGGGAAGACGCGGATGGGATCCGGGGGTGCCGCAAGAGAGGGAGGGCCAGTTGCGGTGGTGCCGCAGGTGGGGAAGGACTGATGCGGTGGTGCCGCACGTGGGGGAGAGTGCGTGGGTGCCACGGGTGGGGGTACGGAGCCACGGCGGGTGGGGGAGGAGCAGTTGCGGGGGTGCCCCGGGTGGGGGAGGGGCGGATGCGGTGGTGCGGCGGGAGGGGCGGGTGCGGGGTTGCTGCAGGTGGAGGAGGTGGTCCGGAGCTACTGCGGGTGCTGGAGGGGGTGTGTGGGGGTGGCGCGGATGAGGCTCGGAGTTACTGCGAGTGGGGGAGGGTCTCCCGGAGACTCGCACAGCAGCCAGTCACTATTGTTAGCGCCGGTGTGTCCCAACGCGCCGCATTACAGGGAGGAAGATGCACTCAATAAACTACTGCTCCCAGCAGGCCTAAGGGCCGGAAAGCTTTGGTGCTAAGGGCTGCTGGGAGCAGTAGTTTTTTTAGTGCGTCTACTTCCCTATAATGCGGGGCGTTGGGACTCTGGTGATAACAATAGAGACTGGCTGGCAGAACTGTGTGACTGGCTGAATCAATGTAAAAGGTGAGAGTGCTGTGTAGTGTCAGTGACACTGCACACAGGGCCGGCGCTAGCTGCTCAGCAAAGGGATGCAGTGCAGGGAGGCACCAGGAAGGAGAGACGTTCTCCCTGCTCTGCATCCCTGTGCTGAGCTTCTGCTGCTGCTATCCCTGCTGCTGCTGCCGGCTGCTGTCACACATGCAGCGGCGCCGGCAGCACAAAGCCTCCTCTCTCCCCCTCCCCTCCCCTGTGTGACATTCAGTGGCAGGGCGGGAGCCAAAGGGGCGGAGCTAGATGGGAATAAGGGGTGGAGCTAGACGGGACCATGCTGCAGCAGGAGTATGAGCTGCTACAGCTTCAGCCAGCCAGACTTCATTAGATTAAGTGTCTGGAAAGAGAGTGAGTGTGTGTGTGTGTATACAGTGTCTGTGTATACTGTATATATGTGTGACTGTGTATGTGTGTAATGTATATACAGTATGTGCGTGTGTGTGTTTGTGTATACATATATATATATATATATATATATATATATATATATATATATATATATATATACACACCAAAGAGTTGAGCCACACTCGCAGACTTGTAAAATGAATAAATCCCCGGCGAAGACAAAGAGTCAGGCAGCCAGGATGGATTTCCAACGTTTCATGTATAGGTACGACATTTTATCAAGGATAAGCAAGACAAACATGTAAAACTAACTTTATAGACACTCACCCAGACGTGTGCGCTCATTGCCGTCACGCTCCGTGCTGTGGCGCGATGACGTCATTCACATGCGACTAGCGCTGACGTACCTGCCCCTGGCAACGTAGGCGTGCAGCTACAGTGCTCCCATCACCATAGAAACATGTAAACAAAAACAGCAAACAGTGTCCGTCGGCTGCAGAACAATCTATGTGAATGACGTCATCGCGCCACAGCACGGAGCGTGACGGCAATGAGCGCACACGTCTGGGTGAGTGTCTATAAAGTTAGTTTTACATGTTTGTCTTGCTTATCCTTGATAAAATGTCGTAAATAGACATGAAACGTTGGAAATCCATCCTGGCTGCCTGACTCTTTGTCTTCGCCGGGGATTTATTCATTTTACAAGTCTGCGAGTGTGGCTCAACTCTTTGGTGTATGCAAATTCTATAGAGAGGCCACCACAGCGGTTGTGAGACTCATTGGAGTGCCGGACATTTCCCTGGTGTTATATATATATATATATATATATATATATATATACTTCCAAAGGTTGAGCAGGCGGCACTCAGCAGTCTGAATTCAATGTAAACTTTTATTCCACGACCGTCGTTGAATAAAAGTTTACATTGAATTCAGACTGCTGAGTGCCGCCTGCTCAACCTTTGGAAGTATCTAGTGGGACACCATTCCCTCACGGAGGGCACCGCAGCACGTACATCATTATATTGCTTTGAGTGCCGGACACCATCATCACATTTATATATATATATATATATATATATATATATATATTAAAAACAACTGATGCTCGGCACTCCCGGTGAAGGTGTTTCAGCAGGTGCCCTCCTATGAAGGGAGCTGCTGTAAATAGAGACGGATAGTAGGCGGCACTCCTAGGACTTTTAAATGAAAGTATACTGGTTTATCTGGTTTCCAGTATACTTTCATTTAAAAGTCCTAGGAGTGCCGCCTACTATCCGTCTCTATATATATATGTATATTATTATTATTACCAGTTATTTATATAGCGCACACATATTCCGCTGCGCTTTACAGAGAATATTTGCTCACTCACATCAGTCCCTGCCCCAGCAGAGCTTACAATCTATATTCCCTATCACATGTACACACATTCACTCTAGGGTTAATTTTGTTGGGAGCCAATTAACCTACCAGTATATTTTTGGATTGTGGGAGGAAACTGGAGTACCCGGGGGAAACCCACACAAGCACAGGGAGAACATACAAACTCCACACAGTTAGGGCCATGGTGGGAATCAACCCCATGACCTCAGTGCTGTGAGGCAGTAATTTTAACCATTACACCATCCGTACTGCCCAATGGTGTATATATCCATATACCATCCGTACTGCCCAATATATGTATATATATATGTGTGTGTCTGTTGTGTGTGTGTATGTGTGTGTGACTGCGGCATAATGTGTGTAAGCGGCACTGGTACAGGGGGCGTTACGTGTGTAAGCGTCACTGGTACAGGGGGTGTTACGTGTGTAAGCGTCACTGGTACAGGGGGCGTTACGTGTGTAAGCGTCACTGCTACAGGAGGTGTTACATGTGTAAGCGTCTCTGGTACAGGGGGCGTTACATGTGTAAGTGTCTCTACTACAGGGGGTATTATGTGCGCTGTGCCTGTGTAAAGTATGCGAGGGTGCAAATTTATAGTTTGCAGGGGGACGCTGAACACCCTAGCACTGGCCCAGACTGCACACCCACTGCACTGCGCTGCACTGTCACCTTTTACATTGATTCAGCGTCCAGACATTACCCTCCGCGATATCACACACTCTATCCGGTGCATTAGCCATCTCGGGGCTTCCAGGCCGGCAGCCCAGGCGCTGTGTTGCAGAGTCAGGGCCTCTGGGAATCTGGGCGCGGCTGTGGCGGGGAGGTACTTCTGTGACATCACACGCAGAGGAGGCTCCGGGGCTCAGAGAGTATGCGGCGCAGGGAGGGCTATGAAAGCCTTCTGCTGCGCCGCTTTCATACACATCTATGGCGGTGGCTGCAGCAGCTTTTGTTCCACCTGCGGCGCGGCTAGGGAGTGGGGATTGTTGATGCTGGAGGGGGCAGGTGGACTGGCAGCAGGACATAGGACGCTGCAGTAAAAGGATGTATTTCCCTATCTACAGAGCAGAGACTTGCTGCAGATGCAGTGACACACCCTCCGGCTGCACCTTTTTGGCAGGTACAGTTCCTTTTTTTATGGTCTGTACCAATTTTTGACTCTCCAAGCTTCCATTGAAAGTATAGGAAAGGGGCGTGGCCATGCAGCTATACCCGTGACCACGCCCCCCTTTTAGAATTTGTTTATGTGTAAAGTGTTGGAGGGTGTGTTGCTGCAGATGCAGGGGGACTATTTTGGGGTGAGGGGCTGGAGCTGCAGCTCCATCAGCCCCATTGCTAATCCTGCTCTGTAAAAACACAGCAGGCAAAGGGCAGAGCCTCCCATTGGATGTAAGCTGTGTGGGAGGGCGTTTCTCGCCCAATCAGCTGTGGACTGGGTGTGATAGACCTGCCACTAACCCAATGGGAGCTCCTAGCGCCACCCCAAGTGTTAGAGGCCCAAGCACAGATCAGGGCTATATATATATATCTATGTCTATCTATCTATCTATCTATCTACAATATAATATATACACACACACACACACACACACACACACACACACTATATATAACATTATATGAAATGTAACCTGAAAACTGACGCAGACCAGTGTAATACGGCCAGTGAACGCACCATATTTGCATGCATTGCCACCTCCCAGTCCGCGCCCAGGAATGCCCCTCACTTTGCTCTAGAAATCACTATCAACACATTTGTGCGTTTGCTCAGATACTTTGCACTTGCGCAGCTGCAAATAATCGCTCAGCTACGATAACGTCGGCATTGCGTGCCGCTATGGATCAGGCGCAGTGTCTGAACTGGATGACCACATATACTATGAATATAATACATACAGCGGGCACAGTGTGAGCACAATAATAACACACGGCACTCATGTAATATGTAATTGTCTTTATTTATATTTCCTCCATAGCACCAAGTGCAGTATCATCAGGGGTAACAGTGTATTCCCGTATATACATGTCACATACACATTCCACCCTTATATACAGGCAGTGCTGGGAAATATCAGCCATAGAGGTCACCTTCACATGCATTCAGTTCATAGGATCCTACTCACCCTCCTGCGACTTTTACTGAACTCATTGCCTGTCTCCTCCTGAGCCAGGTGTCATGAGGCAGAGGTGCTTTATCCATTGCCCCTGTATAAGACACAGCTATTCTGTGCTCTCTGCTTAGGCTATAATACACAGAGCAGACCTGTAGTTTATATCAGGACAACAAACACAAATCAGCTCCTCCCAATGGTACAGATACATGACTGAAAAGCACAGAAAACAACTAAAAAGAAAAAACTAAGGGGAATCCAAATAGCTTGGAAGTGTAACGTGTATCACAGAGCCGCATCATGTAAATTTCGCAGCTCCTAAAGTGTGCTACCAGAGATAAGTACAAACACACTGAGCAGGTTTCAGGTATTAACACCCTATAAAGTGTCTGTACAATACCTCACAGGTAATTACTTTCCCACCCAAGTATTTAGTGAGAGTAGCAGGAAGGGTACAAGCCAATAAGATAAGTGATTGTAGTTGCATTAATACATCATGTATATATCTAGCTATTAATCCTGACCCAGCCAGCACTGAATACCTTAAAGGCAGCATGCAGGGGCTCAGAGAAGGTGGCGGAGAAGGTGTATAAGTGTCTGATGGCGTCACACAGCTGATAGAAGGACAGACGCCCGGCCTCATAGTCCAGGTAGATTCTTACTGTCTGCACAGGAGTCACAAGCTGCAGATTAGTGCACACAGAATTGTGCATCACTGTGTAACCATCATCTGACATACGCAAACACCAGGACTTCCTATTGTATCCAATGCGTGACTGCTTTCCTTCCCTTTCAATACTAGAATAAGCCACTCCAACCCCCCAATACTTTGATGCGCTGACTCCCACTTCCCAGCAATGTTGTCCTGAGCCAAATCTTGTGCTGCTGAGAACCACACGATAATCTGTAAACCTCATTCTATTCTGTGGGTAATTTAGTTCTACATTGGATGAGGATGCAGATTTTTTATCCCTTGATACAGAGATGTAACAATTAGATGTGTTTATATCAAGTAACATATCTGCAGCCTCAGGTATACAAGACGTTCTCTTTCCAGCAGTCAGAATATCAGATAAACCTGCATGCAAGGTCACTGAGATCAGACAATCGTCCAGATCATCCACAGGATAAGTCATTGTGGCATCACTTTCTGTGTCACTTTCCTTCTCATTAGAGTCTGATTCTCGGTCCTGTAAGACAGTCAGTGGGTCAGTAGCGTTACACAGCTCCTCAATGTGACCCATCCTCCTGGACAGCTCATCCTTCTGTTCCTCCAGCTGCCGGATCAGATCAGAGATTTGCAGAGAAATCCTCTCAGTCTGCCTGGAGACCTCACTCAGGACTCTCCCCTCTAGGATGTCCAACTTCCTCCTGATGTCCATAAACAAGTCAGTGACCTTCCCTGTGACAACAGCTGCTTTCTCCTCTACCTCTGTCCTGCGATCCTGTAGACTCTGCACATGTTCCTCAGCCTCTGCTCTGTTTGTGGTCAGTTTCTCCAGTAGGTTTTTCAGCTTCTGCTGCTTGGTCTTCATGGCCTCATCCAGTGACTCCACCTGGTGTCCTTTGTGTGATCCTATTGCAAAGCAGGAGACACAGACACAAGCAGCATCCTCACAGCAATGGTATGCAAAGAGTTTCTTGTGGATTTGGCATTTTCTGTTGGTCAGTGATGATGTTGGGTCAATTAGAACATGATCTACTGATTTGTTGTGTGCAGTCAGGTGGCCCTCACACAGGGACATCTCACACTGCAGACACAGCTTCACAGCCAGTACAGGAGCGTCCATGCAGTAAGTACAGAAGATCTGGGTGATCTCTGGCTCTGGGTGATTACATAGGAAACTTTCCACAATGTTACTCAGCTTCCTGTTCTTCTCCAGTGCTGGGCGTTCCTGATACTCTGCCCTGCATTCCGGACAGGAATAGCCCCCAGCCTCCTCCTGTGTATCCAGCACCCTCACAATACAGTCCCGGCAGAAGTTGTGCCCACATCTCAGGGACATAGGGACTGTATAAAGGCTCAGGCAGATGGAGCAGCTCAGCTCCTCATTCAGACACACAGACGCCATTCTGGAATTGATAATAGAAAGTGAAACTAGTGTTGTTAGGGGGGAGGAGAAGGAGTTGTGTGTGTTAGTGGGAGGAGAAGGAGTTGTGTGTGTTAGGGGGGAGGGTTGTGTGTGTTAGGGGGAGGAGAAGGAGTTGTGTGTGTTAGGGGGGAGGAGAAGGAGTTGTGTGTGTTAGGGGTGAGGGTTGTGTGTGTTAGGGGGAGGAGAAGGAGTTGTGTGTGTTAGGGGGGAGGAGAAGGAGTTGTGTGTGTTAGGGGGGAGGAGAAGGAGTTGTGTGTGTTAGGGGGAGGAGAAGGAGTTGTGTGTGTTACGGGGGAGGAGAAGGAGTTGTGTGTGTTAGGGGGGGAGGAGAAGGAGTTATGTGTGTTAGGGGGGAGGAGAAGGAGTTGTGTGTGTTAGGGGGGAGGAGAAGGAGTTGTGTGTGTGTTAGGGGGAGGAGGAGGAGTTGTGTGTGTTAGGGGGGGGAGGAGAAGGAGTTGTGTGTGTTAGGGGGAGGAGAAGGAGTTGTGTGTGTTAGGGGGGAGGAGAAGGAGTTGTGTGTGTTAGGGGGGAGGAGAAGGAGTTGTGTGTGTTAGGGGGGAGGAGAAGGAGTTGTGTGTGTTAGGGGGAGGAGAAGGAGTTGTGTGTGTTAGGGGGAGGAGAAGGAGTTGTGTGTGTGTTAGGGGGAGGAGAAGGAGTTGTGTGTGTTAGGGGGGAGGAGAAGGAGTTGTGTGTGTTAGGGGGAGGAGAAGGAGTTGTGTGTGTTAGGGGGAGGAGAAGGAGTTGTGTGTGTTAGGGGGAGGAGAAGGAGTTGTGTGTGTTAGGGGGAGGAGAAGGAGTTGTGTGTGTTAGGGGGAGGAGAAGGAGTTGTGTGTGTTAGGGGGAGGAGTAGGAGTTGTGTGTGTTAGTATTTTGGTTACTGTGTTGGAGCTTCCTGGCTTATTAACCCTATACTGGAATATTTCTCTGTCTGCAAAGATGTGACATAAGGGAACAAGTTATGCAGTACCCGATTACCAAATAGGCAGAGAAGGCACCGGCATATGGGCCCTGAGCCTCTTAGGGGCCCCACAACAACAGATCAAAATAATTTGACCTTGAAAGAAAATTACAATCAAGCTTTCTTATATATACAGTAAAAGCAACCAGAACTGATCAGGCACTAAATAACTATATTTATATACAGGTAATTCCCCAATTGTCTTTCTTTAAGAAGAAAAGTATATGTATGCTTGTGGTTGCACACATAAATGTATACTTTTTTTAAAGGGTATAATATACTATTTGCCTGAGCATTCTGCACTAATTAAGCAAGAGAAGACGAGTATGCAAATAGACTCTAAGACACACTGTGGTATAAACCAAAACTAAATACAGGTTTGTTCTTTAATAAAAACAGCTCAATAGCATATAAGAATCTAGATATAAAACACACTATATACAAAAGAAAATGTATAAGGGTGGATCATATAATGTGAGCCAATTGTTCAAAGGAATGAAGTACAACAATATGCACTGTGGGGGTAATTCAGACCTCATCGCTAGCAGGCGATTTATGCACTGCTGTGATCAGATAGTCGCCGCCTACAGAGGGAGTGTATTTCAGCTGTGCAAGTGTGTGAACGCATGTGTAACAGAGCTGTACACACAGATCTTGTGCAGTCTCTGCACAGCCCAGGAATTACTCAGCCGCTGCGATCACTGCAGCCTGTCCGGGACTGGAATTGACGTCAGGAATCCGCCCTGCAAACACTTGGACACGCCTGCGTTTTTCCAGCCACTCCCTGAAAACGGTCAGTTGCCACCCACAAACGCTGGAGCCGGCTTTGACGTCAGACATCCGCCCTCCGTTCTTCTGGACACGCCTGCGTTTTACTCACCACACCCCGAAAATGGCTCCAAATGGTCCAGATCCACCCTGACACGCCTTCTTCCTGTCAATCTTCTTTGCGGTCGGCTCTGCGACCGCTTCCTTTGTAAGCCGTGACGTAACCCAGCGACCCCTGTCGCCGGGCAACATCGCACACGCGCACTGCGCCCACCGCGCATTCCGCACCCATTCGCAGCGCAGCGATATACCGCTGCATGCGAACGGGTTGGAATGACCCCCAGAGGTCTGTCAACTTAAGTTGTGAGGCTTTACAGGGGCATGAATTGTGGTCTGATGGTGTGCAGAGAAAACTATACCCACTAGGCACTTGGTGAGGACTGAGGGCCATTGAAAGGATTTGGGGGGATGAATGGGAAAGATTTAAACTTTTCTTTATAAATATGGGTTTTGTATGTCGACATTAATGATACACTGACATAATTAGTATGTCAGCATAACAGTCTCAGGCGGTGAGTCCCACAGCCTAACCTTAATGTTAGCATTCTTCAGAATGTTGACTTTTTATATGCCAACATTGTGAATATGTCACCATTTTGTAGATGTCGAGGTGTTCCATGCCGACATTCAACAATGTTGACTCATAACTGTTGACTTTGTTATTGTTGACATGGTGACGGCACCCAGAGCCGGATTAAGGGTATGGGGGGCCCGGGGCACTTCTGACAGTGGGGCCCCTAATAAAGAGGCAGGCAGATGAATACATAAATATAATATATATATATATATATATTAGAGATGAGCAGGTTCGAATGTAACGCCAGAATTAACGCCAGTTCGGTTTTATCCGGATGTTTCTTATTGGCTATCCAAAACACGTGACGTCCGTGAGCCAATAAAATGCCGATTGAGAACCGAGTAAATCCGAGTAAAACCGAACCCGCTCATCTCTAATTAAAGGCCAAGATAAAGGTGGACCCATCCGTAGTACCCATCAACGTTTCCGTGTGTGATTAGGTGTCTTTTTTTTGTAATATTTGTTTGTCATCCTGAAGACGGTGTATGACACACCGAAACATTGATGGATACTATGTGATTATTGAATATACTATTTCTCTACTTACAAAAGCCTTTCAGAGCCATCCCTATTTTGGGATACGCGCCTGCAGTTTTACCGTATTGGACTTGGACCGCGGGGTATTAACATTTGAATTTATTGAGTGCCAGACCTGTACATGAGATATATATATATATATATATATATATATATACATATATATATATATATATATATATATATAAGCTCACACACATACAGTATATACAGTATATATTTACACACACACATATATATATATATATATATATATATAGATATATAGATATATATACTTATATAAAAATACACATAAATCCAGTATATATCTATATCTACATACATATGGATGTAACTATCTACATATATGGATGTAACTATTTCAGTCGAAAATAACCGGCTGATATCTACTCTCTATCGTAAAGAGACAGATTGGAGTACATTATTACACGCTCGCAGCCACCACCCTTATAGACTTAAAGACAGTTTGCCGATTTCGCCGTTTATACGGATACTACGCTACAATACATCTCCCATCAATACGGAGGTACAGATTCAGGATATGACAAAGAGGTTCATTGAAAGAGGCTATTCATGAAAGACTATCTGCAGATGCCTCACTAGGGCTAGAAACAAATATGCACAACAGGTTGATAACTCACGAACAAACAAGAACGCAGGTAGAATGATCTTCACTTCTACATATGATACTAAATCCATCTATTCGGAGAAGACCATTAGGCGGCATTGGCCGATCATCTCTACGGATCTTGCTTTTAAGGCTCTAAGTGCACAACCACCTATGTGTGCTTACCGGCGGGGGCCAAACTTGAACCAATTACTGATGAGACCCACTGTGCAACCGAGTGGAGCCCTTGCATGTTGGCTACCCACTAAACAGAAGGGTTGATTCAGGTGTCCAGACTGCACTACATGCAGATCCTTACAGACCAGGACATACTTCATGCATCCACATAGTGGGAAAAGAATCAACATCCGACATCAACTCCATTGCAAAATGGACTATGTAATATATATTTTGTAAGTATTTGTTTTATGTGGTGTTTGTCCTCAGGCTTTCCCCTTTTATGGGTGAGGCTGCAGCACTTGACACTCCCACAATAATCGCCTGGCTAGACTGACTATTATATATTTTTCTGTGATAGAATAATTAAGCATTCATTATTTCCATATATATACCTTTTAAGTGGCTGGTTACCATGGTAATTTGTTTGTTTAGGGGGGCGGAGTGTGGCTTACTACGTGTATACTACCTCCCACTTGCCTCTTAACATTACGATAAGCTCTTTCTGACGTTTACCACGCCACTTCCGGTTCCGGCTGTCACTTACGGTTCCGGTTATGATGCGTTCAACGCATGGCACTTACGGTCGCGGCCGTGTTTTGCCTGTTTTTGATAGATAGATATATATCTAGATAGATATATTAGGATTTGAGTCATATTACAGTACTATTGCCCATATAGGCTTTATGTCTTTGTTAAGATAGTTGTTTTTGTGCAGAAATTAGTGCCCTTTGCGGCACTTCCTGTGGCAATTACTGGTTGGGTGTGGCTTGGGCCTGTCTCTGCTATTTAAGGGAAGCCTGGGTGACATATGGTGAATGGTGATGCACTGGACAGTTGTCTTCCTGATGTCCCTGTATGATGTCCTGAAGAAGGTCACGTGATGACCGAAACGTCGACACACCGTCTTTATGTCTCTGTGAGTTATTAATAAATACCTGTTGAATTTACTGGTGAGTGCCTGCATACCCAAATTTCTACATCTATCTATCTATCTATCTATCTATCTATCTAACCAGAGTCTAAAATGTGAATTTAATTGATAGTAACAGGACACCACAGCCACACAGCCAGCCTTACTTACACAACCTCGCTTGGACCTCTGCTCAGTGGCAGTGCTGCCTCCACATGCCTCCAGGGATCCCACCTACTCCTTACTACAGCCTGTGCGCCCCCGCCCGCCAATTGCTGAGCAGGCTGCCTACTTCACAAGCTATTGGGCAGCTGAGCCGTCACTCAGCTGCCCTGTAATAATATGTGTCACCAGCGCTACGGCAGTCAGGCAGTGCAGTCGGGAATGGGGAGCCGGAAGCGCAGCACAGATCGGAACAGCGGGTGGCAGGAGGCGCGGGGTGGGGGGGGGCTTTTAAAGAGGGGGGCCCGGGGTACTTATCCCCAGGGCCCCCCCCCCTCCTTAATCCGGCAACACTATACCACACTGTAGTGCCCGCAATTCATAATATGCCACACAGTTATAGCAAACTTTGCAACCAAAATGTTGCCCTTCAGATTTAAAACTTGCCCTCTTCAGTAATCAGCACCGTGGCCAAAAAAATCCTAGAACGAACATTAATATGGTGTTTAGATCTAATACAGTGGTTCTCAAACTCGGTCCTCAGGACCCCACACAGTGCATGTTTTGCAGGTAACCCAGCAGGTGCACAGGTGTATTAATTACTCACTGACACATTTTAAAAGGTCCACAGGTGGAGCTAATTATTTCACTTGTGATTCTGTGAGGAGACCTGCAAAACATGCACCGTGTGGGGTCCTGAGGACCGAGTTTGAGAACCTGTGTTCTAATATATTCTCACTGTGGTGCATATTTATCTATTAACCAATTCTGCTTTTAAAATATGAGGAAACTACTATTTCCCCATGTTTCCACAAGGCAAATATAAGTATCCTTCAGATATACTAAAGAGGAAAGCAGGCTTTCCGTCCAGCGTCTCCTGCGGCAACTGTCCCCATAAAGTGCTGCGCGGGCTAACACCATATTGTCGCACATGCTAAGTAGACACAAGGGGGTCTGTAGAAAGAAGTAAAGTGATCGTGGATGTGATCACTATATTTATTCCTTATTTCTGTGACAGACTTTCATTGGAGCCCTTGTCCTGGCGATTACAAATTTATACATCCGAGCAGAAGAAGAATACTTATTGTCCTGATATATGGCAATAAGGATTCTTAGTTTTTGGGAGCCAACTGCATATTTTAACAAATATGTTCCTATAGCTATTTATAAGGTAAGATCTCTCTCTTATATAGAGAGAGATTTCACATTCATTACACCACTAAGTGACACATACTGTTTGCTCTTTAGTAAATGGGTTTCACATTTACATTATCATCAATTGCCATTTTCCCCCCCGTTCTTTTCATATTACGGTAATGCTAACAAGTGGTTTGTTCATTTGTCACATTACACTATTAATATAAGCAAATGGGGCAGGGGATTGAGATTTTTGAAGGTACATTAGGTGCAAGTCACACCCTACAGCAGGTGCCACAAATCCTGTGCAGACCACACCTCCACAACACTGGTCACAACCCCCATATCACTATTAACATACCTGCGGCGCTGGTCACACCTCCTGCGACACACAATAGGCCCTTCATAAATTTCAGCTCCAGGCCCATGTGGACCTTAATCTGGCACTAGGCGTGGGCACGCTGCTGTACCCATGACCACGCCCCCTTTTCGAATGTGCATCAGTGTTTATGTGTAAAGTGTTGGAGGGTGTGTTGCTGCAGATGCAGGGGGACTATTTTGGGGTGTGGGGCTGGAGCTGCAGCTCCATCAGCCCCATTGCTAATCCTGCTCTGTGAAAACACAGCATCCAAAGGGCAGGGCCTCCCATTGGATGTAACCTGTGTGGGAGGGCGTTTCTCGCCCAATCAGCTGTGGACTGGGTGTGATAGACCTGCTGCTAACCCAATGTGAGCTCCTAGCCACGCCCAGCGTTAGAGAACCAGGCACAGATCTGGGCTATTATATAGGATATATATATAATATTTATATATATATATATATATATATATATATATATATATATATATACAGGTTGAGTATCCTTTATCCAAAATGCTTGGGACCAGAGGAATTTTGGATATCGGATTTTTCCGTATTTTGGAATAATTGCATACCATAATGAGATATTATGATGATAGGACCTAAATCTAAGCACAGAATGCATTTATGTTACATATACACCTTATACACACAGCCTGAAGGTCATTTTAGCCAATATTTCTTATAACTTTGCATTAACCAAAGTGTGTGTACATTCATACAATTCATTTATGTTTCATATATACCTTATGCACACAGCCTGAAGGTCATTTAATACAATATTTTTAATAACTTTGAGTATTAAACAAGTTTGTGTACATTGAGCCATCAAAAAAAATAAGAATTTACTTACCGATAATTCTATTTCTCATAGTCCGTAGTGGATGCTGGGGACTCCGTAAAGGACCATGGGGATTAGCGGCTCCGCAGGAGACTGGGCACATCTAAAGAAAGCTTTAGGACTGACTGGTGTGCACTGGCTCCTCCCCCTATGACCCTCCTCCAAGCCTCAGTTAGGATACTGTGCCCGGACGAGCGTACACAATAAGGAAGGATTTTGAATCCCGGGTAAGACTCATACCAGCCACACCAATCACACTGTATAACTTGTGATCTGAACCCAGTTAACAGTATGATAACAGAGGAGCCTCTGAAAAGATGCCTCCCAACAATAATAACCCGATTTTTGTAACAATAACTATGTACAAGTATTGCAGACAATCCGCACTTGGGATGGGCGCCCAGCATTCACTACGGACTATGAGAAAAAGAATTATCGGTAAGTAAATTCTTATTTTCTCTAACGTCCTAAGTGGATGCTGGGGACTCCGTAAGGACCATGGGGATTATACCAAAGCTCCCAAACGGGCGGGAGAGTGCGGATGACTCTGCAGCACCGAATGAGAGAACTCCAGGTCCTCCTCAGCCAGGGTATCAAATTTGTAGAATTTAGCAAACGTGTTTGCCCCTGACCAAGTAGCTGCTCGGCAAAGTTGTAAAGCCGAGACCCCTCGGGCAGCCGCCCAAGATGAGCCCACTTTCCTTGTGGAATTAGCTTTTACAGATTTTGGCTGTGGCAGGCCTACCACAGAATGTGCAAGCTGAATTGTACTACAAATCCAACGAGCAATAGTCTGCTTAGAAGCAGGAGCACCCAGCTTGTTGGGTGCATACAGGATAAACAGCGAGTCAGATTTCCTGACTCCAGCCGTCCTGGAAACATATATTTTCAGGGCCCTGACAACGTCTAGCAACTTGGAGTTCTCCAAGTCCCTAGTAGCCGCAGGCACCACAATAGGTTGGTTCAGGTGAAAACGCTGGAACCACCTTAGGGAGAAACTGAGGACGAGTCCTCAATTCCGCCCTGTCCGAATGGAAAATCAGATAAGGGCTTTTACAGGATAAAGCCGCCAATTCTGACACGCGCCTGGCCCAGGCCAGGGCCAACAGCATGACCACTTTCCATGTGAGATATTTTAACTCCACAGATTTAAGTGGTTCAAACCAATGTGACTTTTGGAACCCAAACTACATTGAGATCCCAAAGTGCCACTGGAGGCACAAAAGGAGGCTGTATATGCAGTACCCCTTTTACAAACGTCTGAACTTCAGGGACTGAAGCTAGTTCTTTTTGGAAGAAAATTGACAGGGCCGAAATTTGAACCTTAATGGACCCCAATTTCAGGCCCATAGACACTCCTGTTTGCAGGAAATGTAGGAATCGACCCAGTTGAATTTCTACCGTCGGGCCTTACTGGCCTCGCACCACGCAACATATTTTCGCCAATTGCGGTGATAATGTTTTTGCGGTTACATCCTTCCTGGCTTTGATCAGGATAGGGATGACTTCATCCGGAATGCCTTTTTTCCTTCAGGATCCGGTGTTCAACCGCCATGCCGTCAAACGCAGCCGCGGTAAGTCTTGGAACAGACAGGGTCCTTGCTGGAGCAGGTCCCTTCTTAGAGGTAGAGGCCACGGATCCTCCGTGAGCATCTCTTGAAGTTCCGGTTACCAAGTCCTTCTTGGCCAATCCGGAGCCACGAATATAGTGCTTACTCCTCTCCATCTTATCAATCTCAGTACCTTGGGTATGAGAGGCAGAGGAGGGAACACATACACTGACTGGTACACCCACTGTGTTACCAGAGCGTCTACAGCTATTGCCTGAGGGTCCCTTGACCTGGCGCAATACCTGTCAAGTTTTTCCCAACGGTTTATAATCATGTGGACGACTTCTGGGTGAAGTCCCCACTCTCCCGGGTGGAGGTCGTGCTGAGGAAGTCTGCTTCCCAGTTGTCCACTCCCGGAATGAATACTGCTGACAGTGCTATCACATGATTTTCCGCCCAGCGAAGAATCCTTGCAGCTTCTGCCATTGCCCTCCTGCTTCTTGTGCCACCCTGTCTGTTTGCGTGGGTGACTGCCATGATGTTGTCCGACTGGATCAACACCGGCTGACCTTGAAGCAGAGGTCTTGCTAAGCTTAGAGCATTGTAAATGGCCCTTAGCTTCAGGATATTTATGTGAAGTGATGTCTCCAGGCTTGACCCTAAGCCCTGGATATTCCTTCCCTGTGTGACTGCTCCCCAGCCTCGCAGGCTGGCATCCGTGGTCACCAGGACCCAGCCCTGAATGCCGAATCTGCGGCTCTCTAGAAGATGAGCACTCTGCAACCACCACAGGAGGGACACCCTTGTCCTTGGTGACAGGGTTATCCGCTGATGCATCTGAAGATGCGACCCGGACCATTTGTCCAGCAGGTCCCACTGGAAAGTTCTTGCGTGGAATCTGCCGAATGGGATTGCTTCGTAGGAAGCCACCATTTTACCCAGAACCCTTGTGCATTGATGCACTGAGACTTGGCTCGGTTTAGGAGGTTCCTGACTAGCTCGGATAACTCCCTGGCTTTCTCCTCCGGGAGAACACCTTTTTCTGGACTGTGTCCAGGATCATCCCTAGGAACAGAAGACAAGTCGTCGGAAACAGCTGCGATTTTGGAATATTGAGAATCCAATCGTGCTGCCGCAACACTACCAGAGATAGTGCTACACCGACCTCCAACTGTTCCCTGGATCTTACCCTTATCAGGGAATCGTCCAAGTAAGGGATAACTAAAATTCCCTTCCTTCGAAGGGATATCATCATTTCGGCCATTACCTTGGTAAAGACCCGGGGTGCCGTGGACCATCCATACGGCAGCGTCTGAACTGATAGTGACAGTTCTGTACCATAAACCTGAGGTACCCTTGGTGAGAAGGGTAAATTTTGACATGAAGGTAAGCATCCTTGATGTCCCGAGACATCATGTAGTCCCCTTCTTCCAGGTTCGCAATCACTGCTCTGAGTGACTCAATCTTGAATTTGAACCTCTGTATGTAAGTGTTCAAAGATTTTAGATTTAGAATCGGTCTTACCGAGCCGTCCGGCTTTGTTACCACAACAGTGTGGAATAATACCCCGTTCCCTGTTGCAGGAGGGGTATCTTGATTATCACCTGCTGGGAATACAGCTTGTGAATGGCTTCCAAAATTGTCTCCCTGTCAGAAGGAGACATCGGTAAAGCCGACTTTAGGAAACGGCGAGGGGGAGACGTCTCGAATTCCAATTTGTACCCCTGAGATATCACCTGAAGGATCCAGGGGTCTACTTGCGAGTGAGCCCACTGCGCGCTGAAATTCATTGAGACGGGCCCCCTACCGTGCCTGATTCTGCTTGTAAAGCCCCAGCATCATACTGAGGGCTTGGCAGAGGCGGGAGAGGGTTTCTGTTCCTGGGAACTGGCTGATTTTTGCAGCCTTTTTCCTCTCCCTCTGTCACGGGGCAGAAATGAGGAACCTTTTGCCCGCTTGTCCATGAAAAGACTGCGCCTGATAATACGGCGTCTTCTCATGTTGAGAGGCGACCTGGGGTACAAACGTGGATTTCCCAGCTGTTGCCGTGGCCACCATGTCTGAAAGACCGACCCCAAATAACTCCTCCCTTAATAAGGCAATACTTCCAAATGCCGTTTGGAATACGCATCACCTGACCACTGACGTGTCCATAACCCTCTACTGGTAGAAATGGACAACGCACTTAGACTTGATGCCAGTCGGCAAATATTCCGCTGTGCATCACGCATATATAGAAATGCATCTTTTAAATGCTCTATAGGCAAAAATATACTGTCCCTATCTAGGGTATCAATATTTTCAGTCAGGGAATCCGACCACGCCAACCCAGCACTGCACATCCAGGCTGAGGCGATTGCTGGTCGCAGTATAACACCAGTATGTGTGTAAATACATTTTAGGATACCCTCCTGCTTTCTATCAGCAGGATCCTTAAGGGCGGCCATCTCAGGAGAGGGTAGAGCCCTTACAAGCGTGTGAGCGCTTTATCCACCCTAGGGGGTGTTTTCCAACGCACCCTAACCTCTGGCGGGAAAGGATATAATGCCAATAACATTTTAGAAATTATCAGTTGTTATCGGGGGAAAACCACGCATCATCACACACCTCATTTAATTTCTCAGATTCAGGAAAACTACAGGTAGTTTTTACTCACCGAACATAATACCCCTTTTTGGTGGTACTCGTATTATCAGAAATGTGTAAAACATTTTTCATTGCCTCAATCATGTAACGTGTGGCCCTACTGGAAATCACATTTGTCTCTTCACCGTCGACACTGGAGTCAGTATCCGTGTCGGTGTTCTGCCATCTGAGGTAACGGGCGCTTTAGAGCCCCTGACGGCCTATGAGAGCCGGCTGTCTCATGTCAACCACTGTCTTTTATACAGAGCTGACACTGTCACGTAATTCCAACAGTTCATCCACTCAGGTGTCGACCCCCTAGGGGGTGACATCACTATTACAGGCAATCTGCTCCGTCTCCACATCATTTTTCTCCTCATACATGTCGACACAAACGTACCGACATACAGCACACACACAGGGAATGCTCTGATAGAGGACAGGACCCCACTAGCCCTTTGGGGAGACAGAGGGAGAGTTTGCCAGCACACACTAGAGCGCTATATATATATACAGGGATAACCTTATATAAGTGTTATTTCCCCTTATAGCTGCTGTATTGTTTATACTGCGCCTAATTAGTGCCCCCCTCTCTTTTTTTAACCCTTTCTGTAGTGTAGTGACTGCAGGGGAGAGCCAGGGAGCTTCCCTCCAACGGAGCTGTGAGGGAAAATGGCGCCAGTGTGCTGAGGAGATAGGCTCCGCCCCCTTATCGGCGGCCTTATCTCCCGTTTTTCTGTGTATTCTGGCAGGGGTTAAATGCATCCATATAGCCCAGGAGCTATATGTGATGCATTTTTTGCCATCCAAGGTGTTTTTATTGCGTCTCAGGGCGCCCCCCCCCCCAGCGCCCTGCACCCTCAGTGACCGGAGTGTGAAGTGTGCTGAGAGCAATGGCGCACAGCTGCAGTGCTGTGCGCTACCTTGTTGAAGACAGGACGTCTTCTGCCGCCGATTTTCCGGACCTCTTCTGCCTTCTGGCTCTGTAAGGGGGCCGGCGGCGCGGCTCTGGGACCCATCCAAGCTGGGCCTGTGATCGTCCCTCTGGAGCTAATGTCCAGTAGCCTAAGAAGCCCAATCCACTCTGCACGCAGGTGAGTTCGCTTCTTCTCCCCTTAGTCCCTCGATGCAGTGAGCCTGTTGCCAGCAGGTCTCACTGAAAATAAAAAACCTAAACTAAAACTTTCACTAAGAAGCTCAGGAGAGCCCCTAGTGTGCACCCTTCTCGGCCGGGCACAGAAATCTAACTGGGGCTTGGAGGAGGGTCATAGGGGGAGGAGCCAGTGCACACCAGTCAGTCCTAAAGCTTTCTTTAGATGTGCCCAGTCTCCTGCGGAGCCGCTAATCCCCATGGTCCTTACGGAGTCCCCAGCATCCACTTAGGACGTTAGAGAAACAAAGGTTTCACTATCTCAGTCTCACTCAAAAAAGTCCATATTTCGGAATATTCCGTATTTCGGAATATTTGGATATGGGATACTCAACCTGTATATATATATATATATATATATATATATATATACATACATACATACATACACACACACACACACACACACACACACACACACACACACACACACACACAGTGTATGAAAGTCTGCTTTGAAACAATAAACATTATATGAAATGTAACCTGAAAACTGACGCAGGGCAGTGTAATACGGCCAGTGAATGCACCATATTTGCATGCATTGCCACCTCCCAGTCCGCACCCAGGAATTCCCTCACTTTGCTCTAAATCGGAAATCACCATCAACAACACATGTGTGCATTTGCGCAGATATTTTGCACTTGCGCAGCTGCAAATAATCTCTCAGCTACGATAACGTCGGCATTGCGTGCCGCTATGGATCAGGCGCACAGTGTCTGAACTGGATGACCACATATACTATGAATATGGGCCCTCATTCCGAGTTGTTCGCTCGGAGTTTTTCATCGCATCGCAGTGAGAATCCGCTTAGTGCGCATGCGCAATGTTCGCACTGCGCCTGCGCCAAGTAAATTTACTATGGAGAAAGTAAGTTTACTCACGACTTTTTCATCGCTCCGGCGATCGCATTGTGATTGACAGGAAATGGGTGTTACTGGGCGGAGACACGGCGTTTTAGGGGCGTGTGGCTGAAAACGCTACCGTTTCCGGAAAAAACGCAGGAGTGGCCGGAGAAACGGTGGGAGTGCCTGGCCGAACGCTGGGTGTGTTTGTGACGTCAGGCAGGAACGACAAGCACTGAACTGATCGCACAGGCAGAGTAAGTCTGAAGCTACTCAGAAACTGCTAACTCTTTTGTGATCGCAATATTGCGAATACATCGGTCGCACATTTATGAAGCCAAGATTCACTCCCAGTAGGCGGCGGCTTAGCGTGTGTAACTCTGCTACACTCGCCTTGCGAGCGAACAACTCGGAATGAGGGCCATGATACATACAATGTGAGCACAATAATAACACACGACACTCATGTAATATGTAATTGTCTCCATTTATATTTCCTCCATAGCACCAAGTGCAGAATCATCAGGGGTAACAGTGTATTCCTGTATATACATGTCACATATACATTCCAACCTTATATACAGGCAGTGCTGGGAAATCTCAGTCATAGAGGCCACCTTCACATGCATTTAGGCCCTCATTCCGAGTTGTTCGCTCTGTATTTTTCATCGCATCGCAGTGAAATTCCGCTTAGTGCGCATGCGCAATATTCGCACTGCGACTGCGCCAAGTATCTTTGCAATGAAGATAGTATTTTTACTCACGACTTTTTCATCGCTCCGGCGATCGTAGTGTGATTGACAGGAAATGGGTGTTACTGGGCGGAAACACGGCGTTTTAGGGGCGTGTGGCTGAAAACGCTACCGTTTCCGGAAAAAACGCAGGAGTGGCCGGAGAAACGGTGGGAGTGCCTGGGCGAACGCTGGGTGTGTTTGTGACGTCAACCAGGAACGACAAGCACTGAACTGATCGCACAGGCAGAGTAAGTGTGGAGCTACTCTAAAACTGCTACGAGGTTTGTGATCGCAATATTGCGCATACTTCGGTCGCACTTTTAAGAAGCTAAGATACACTCCCAGTAGGCGTAGGCTTAGCGTGTGTAACTCTGCTAAAATCGCCTTGCGACCGATCAACTCGGAATGAGGGCCTTAGTTCATAGGATCCTACTCACCCTCCTGCGACTTTTACTGAACTCATTGCCCGTCTCCTCCTGAGCCAGGTGTCATGAGGCAGAGGTGCTTTATCCATTGCCCCTGTATATGACACAGCTATTCTGTGCTCTCTGCTTAGGCTATAATACACAGAGACATGTTCAAAATGCCGACATAGTCATAATATCGACATTTGAAATGGCTACATGTCCCAATACCGACATGCGTTTTTAAAGAATTTTTGCCCAAAAACAGACTTGTTGATACTCTACCATCCCAGTGACCTGGAGGGGGATATAATAGTATTCCGAGCACAGCGAAGCACCGCGCCCAAAGCATGGCTTGCACAGCAAGCCATGCGAGGGGACGCGGTACACTTACACGTTGTCCATGTCGACCTATGTCAACATAGACACACAAAAAAACCCCCAGAAAAACTCATGTTGGTATTTTGACATGTCGGCATAATGAATGTCGGTATTTTGGCCATGTCGGAATTGTGCCTGTAGGTCAATGGCTGTTGGGATTATGACTGTCTGTATTGTATCCGTCTGTAAATCATACTGAACCCATTACATCATACTTGCCTACTTTTGAAAAAGCATTTCAGGGAGATTGTGAAAGTAACACCTATCAGAGCGGGCGCATACTACTACATCGGGGAGGCGTGTCATGAAAATGATTTACATTCAAATATAAATGAGCCCCAAAGTTAGTAAGATCTATTTGTTGAAGAAAAGACTCTGATATTTTGCAGGATTTGTTTGTGTATTGTGTCTTACAAGAGGTTCCATATATTGTAAGTGGCCATAGGGATCATTGTGCCTTATAACCAATGCAGGGAAATGGCACTAAGGATCCCATTTAAATGTATGTATCTCTGATTTATTTTTCCCCCAGGAATGAGGGAGATTGATGGACTTTTCAGGGAGTGAGGGAGATTGCTGCTATTTCAGGGAGTCTCCTGCAGAATGAGGGAGGGTAGGCAACTATGCATTACATGTATATATCTAGCTGATAATCCTGACCCAGCCAGCACCGGATACCGTAAAGGCAGCATATAGGGGCTCAGTGAAGGTGGCGGAGAAGGTGTGTAAGTGTCTGATGGGGTCACACAGCTGATAGAAGGACAGACGCCCGGCCTCATAGTCCAGGTATATCCACACTGTCTGCACAGGAGACTCAAGCTGCAGATTAGTGCACACAGAATTGTGCATCACTGAGTAACCATTATCCAATGTACACAAACACCAGGACTTGCTATTGTATCCAATGCATGACGGCTCTCCTTTCCTTTCCATACTAGAATAAGCCACTCCAACCCCCCAATACTTTGATGTGCTGACTCCCACTTCCCAGCAATGTTGTCCTGAGCCAAAACTTGTGCTGCTGAGGACCACACGATAATATGTAAACCTCATTTTACTCTGTGGGTATTTTAGGTCTACATTGGATAAGGATGCAGATTTTAAATCCCCTGATACAGAGATGTAACGAGAAGCTGTGTTTATATCAAGTAACATATTTGCAGTCTCAGGTATACAGGACGCTCTCTTTGCAGCAGTCAGAATATTAGATAATCCCGAGTGTAATGTCACTGAGATCAAACACTCGTCCAGATCATCCACAGGATAAGTCATTGTGGCATCACTTTCTGTGTCACTTTCCTTCTCATTAGAGTCTGATTCTCGGTCCTGTAAGACAGTCAGTGGGTCAGTAGCGTTACACAGCTCCTCAATGTGACCCATCCTCCTGGACAGCTCATCCTTCTGTTCCTCCAGCTGCCGGATCAGATCAGAGATTTGCAGAGAAACCCTCTCAGTCTGCCTGGAGACCTCACTCAGGACTCTCCCCTCTAGGAGGTCTAACTTCCTCCTGATGTCCATAAACAAGTCAGTGACCTTCCCTGTGACAACAGCAGCTTTCTCCTCTATCTCTGTCCTGCGATCCTGTAGACTCTGCACATGTTCCTCAGCCTCTGCTCTGTTTGTGGTCAGTTTCTCCAGTAGGTTTTTCAGCTTCTCCTGCTTGGTCTTCATGGCCTCATCCAGTGACTCCACCTGGTGTCCTTTGTGTGATCCTATTGCAAAGCAGGAGACACAGACACAAGCAGCATCCTCACAGCAATGGTATGCAAAGAGTTTCTTGTGGATTTGACATTTCCTGTTGGTCAGTGATGATGTTGGGTCAATTAAAACGTGATCTACTGACTTGTTGTGTACACTCAGGTGGCCCTCACACAGGGACATCTCACACTGCAGACACTGCTTCACAGCCGGTACAGGAGCTTGCACGCAGTAAGTACAGAAGATCTGGGTGATCTCTGGCTCTGGCTGATTACATAGGAAACTTTCCACAATGTTACTCAGCTTCCTGTTCTTCTCCAGTACTGGGCGTTCCTGATACTCTGCCCTGCATTCCGGACAGGAATAGCCCCCAGCCTCCTCCTGTGTATCCAGCACCCTCACAATACAGTCCCGGCAGAAGTTGTGCCCACATCTCAGGGACATAGGGACTGTATAAAGGCTCAGGCAGATGGAGCAGCTCAGCTCCTCTCTCAGACACACAGACGCCATTCTGGAATTGATAATAGAAAGTGAAACTAGTGTTGTTAGGGGGGAGGAGAAGGAGTTGTGTGTGTGTTAGGGGGGAGGAGAAGGAGTTGTGTGTGTGTTAGGGGGGAGGAGAAGGAGTTGTGTGTGTGTTAGGGGGGAGGAGAAGGAGTTGTGTGTGTGTTAGGGGGGAGGAGAAGGAGTTGTGTGTGTGTTAGGGGGGAGGAGAAGGAGTTGTGTGTGTGTTAGGGGGGAGGAGAAGGAGTTGTGTGTGTGTTAGGGGGGAGGAGAAGGAGTTGTGTGTGTGTTAGGGGGAGGAGAAGGAGTTGTGTGTGTGTTAGGGGGGAGGAGAAGGAGTTGTGTGTGTTAGGGGGGAGGAGAAGGAGTTGTGTGTGTTAGGGGGAGGAGAAGGAGTTGTGTGTGTTAGGGGGAGGAGAAGGAGTTGTGTGTGTTAGGGGGGAGGAGAAGGAGTTGTGTGTGTTAGGGGGGAGGAGAAGGAGTTGTGTGTGTTAGGGGGAGGAGGAGTTGTGTGTGTTAGGGGGAGGAGAAGGAGTTGTGTGTGTTAGGGGGGAGGAGAAGGAGTTGTGTGTGTTAGGGGGAGGAGAAGAAGTTGTGTGTGTTAGGGGGGAGGAGAAGGAGTTGTGTGTGTTAGGGGGAGAAGGAGTTGTGTGTGTTAGGGGGGAGGAGAAGGAGTTGTGTGTTAGCATTTTGGTTACTGTGTCTGAGCTTCCTGGCTTATTAACCCTATACTGGAATATTTCTCTGTCTGCAAAGATGTGGCATAAGGAAACACAAGTTATGCAGTATCCGATTACCAAATAGGCAGAGAAGGCATCGGCATATGGGCCCTGTGCCTCTTAGGGGCCCCACAACAACAGATCAAAATAATTTGACCTTGAAAGAAAATTACAATCAAGCTTTCTTATATATACAGTAAAAGCAACCAGAACTGACCAGGCACTAAATATCTATATTTATATACAGGTAATACCCCAATTTTCTTTCTTTAAGAAGAAAAGTATACGTATGCTTGTGGTTGCATACAAAAATGTATACTTTTTTTAAAGGGTATAATACACTATTTGACTGAGCATTCTGCACTAATTAAGCAAGAGAAGACGAGTATGCAAATAGACGCTAAGACACACTGTGGTGTAAACCAAAACTAAATACATGGTTGTTCTTTAATAAAAACAGCTCAATAGCATATAACAAACTATGTATAAAACACACTATATACAAAAGAAAATGTATATAGGGTGGATCATATAATGTGAGTCAATTGTTCAGAGGAATGAAGTAAAACAATATGCACTGTGGGGGTAATTCAGACCTCATCACTAGCAGGCGATTTTTGCACTGCTGCGATCAGATAGTCGCCGCCTACAGGGGAGTGTGTTTCAGCTGTGCAAGTGTGTGAACGCATGTGTAGCAGAGCTGTACACACAGAACTTGTGCAGTCTCTGCACAGCCCAGGACTTACTCAGCCGCTGCGATCACTTCAGCCTGTCCGGGACCAGAATTGACGTCAGGAACCCGCCCTGCAAACGCTTGGACACGCCTGCGTTTTTCCAGCCACTCCCTGAAAACGGTCAGTTGCCACCCACAAACGCCCTCTTCCTGTCAAACTCCGTGCGATCGCTTTTTCGCACTGTCCTGTCGCTGCCTGGCGCTCCCCGTCGCGGTGCATACACATGCGCAGATCAGACCTGATCTCAGGCTGTAGGAAAACGCAGCCTAGCGGTCAGGTCTGAGTTGCCCCCTATGTCCACACCTTTATCTGAGTTCTGTGCAGGTAGACCTGATACTTTCTCCCTTTGCTCCAGGTGCCGACTTGACAGTGTATAATATAAATACTCTGGACGAAAATGGTGCTGTCCCGTTTAAGTCACTTAATAATAATAATAATAATACATTTAATTATGTAGTGCTCTTTCTCCAGCAGGACTCAAGGCGCTTTACAGGCATCAAAAATAAAGCACAGGTATATTCAATTGCGGTCGAATTCCGGCGTGAATTCGACCGTTTTTGGATTCAACACAATTCGACAGGCGAAACCCTCCCGCCGGGACCCGAATTCGACATATTCTATAAATAACCGATTCGACAGTCCCGCTGTTGAAAAACAGACCAATTGACGACTAGTGGGCGGCCTGGATTCGACTTCATGGACAAAAGTGTTAAATAAATCCTGAAAAAAATTGCGCGGAGTCCCCCCTCCTAAGCATAACCAGCCTCGGGCTCTTTGAGCCGGTCCTGGTTGTAAAAATACGGGGGGAAAAATGACAGGGGTTCCCCAGTGTTTTAACAACCAGCACCGGGCTCTGCACCTGGTCCTGGTGCAAAAAATATGGGGGACAAAAGACGTAGGTGTCCCCCGTATTTTTAACACCAGCACCGGGCTCCACTAGCCAGGTACATAATGCCACAGCCGGGGGACACTTTTATATTGGTCCCTGCAGCCGTGGCATTACATACCTAACTAGTCACTCCTGGCCGGGGCACCCTGTAGGAGTGGGGACACCTTAAATCAAGGGGTCCCCCCCATCCAGCCACCTAAGGGCCATGGGTGAAACCCGAGGCTGTCCCCCCCCCATCCAAGGGCGGCGGATGGGGGGCTGATAGCCTTTTGTGACAAAAAAATATTGTTTTTTGTAGCAGAACTACAAGTCCCAGCAAGCCTCCCCGCAAGCTGGTACTTGGAGAACCACAAGTACCAGCATGCGGCGGGGAAACGGGCCCGCTGGTACCTGTAGTTCTACTACAAAAAAAATCCCCAAATAAAAACAAACAATACACAGACACCGTGATAGTACAACTTTATTACATACATGCACACCAACATACATACATACTTACCTATGTTAACACGAAGCAGTCGGTCCTCTTCACCAGTAGAATCCAGGGGTACCTGTAAATAAAATTATACTCACAACAATCCAGTGTAGATCTGTCCTCTTCTGTTTGTAATCCACGTAGAAGAGGACCGACTGCTTCGTGTCAACATAGGTAAGTATGTACGTATGTTGGTGTGCATGTATGTAATAAAGTTGTACTATCACGGTGTCTGTGTATTGTTTTTATTTGGTTATTTTTTTTGTAGTAGAACTACAGGTACCAGCGGGCCTGTTTCCCCCCGCATGCTGGTACTTGTGGTTCTCCAAGTACCAGCTTGCGGTGGAGGCTTGTTAGGACTTGTAGTTCTGCTACAAAAAGCAATATTTTTTTGTCTCAAAAGGCTATCAAGCCCCCCATCCGCCGCCCTTGGATGGGGGGGGGGGGGGGGTTGACAGCCTCGGGCTTCACCCCTGGCCCTTAGGTGGCTGGAGGGGGGGGGGACCCTTGATTGAAGGGGTCCCCACTCCTCCAGGGTACCCCGGCCAGGGGTGACTAGTTGGGGATTTAATGCCACAGCTGCAGGGAGTGGTATAAAAGTGTCCCCCGGCTGTGGCATTATCTCTCTGGCTAGTGGAGCCCGGTGCTGGTGTTAAAAATACGGGGGACCCCTACATCTTTTGTCCCCCATATTTTTTGCACCAGGACCAGGCGCAGAGCCCGGTGCTGGTAGTTAAAATATGGGGTAACCCCTGTCATTCCCCCCCCCCCCCCGTATTTTTACAACCAGGACCGGCTCAAAGAGCCTGAGGCTGGTTATGCTTCGGAGGGGGGGAAGGGGACCCCACGCAATTTTTTTCAGGATTTTTAACCATTTCACACCCCTTCCAACTGAAAAACATGCACTGATCTCTCCATATTATTGTAGTCAGTAAAAAAATATATATATTATTTTAAAAAATCTATTAAATAATACTTGTGGCTCATAAATAGACAAACCAAGTAGATAATCCCTTCAAATATTAATAGATATGCTATTAGCAATCAAAAAAGCACAAAAAAAAACAACATGTTTTTACATTTTTTTTATTAGATCACGACAGAAAAATGAGGCGGAATGAAATTGACGAAATGACTGTCGAAAAGCACAGTTGTCGAATCGACATTCTTCAATTGAATATACTTTTGTCGAAAAGCCGCACTTTTTAACATTGCAGACATGTCGAATTGAAAAAATGTCGACTTGAAAAAAGTTGAAAATGAAACGGCAGGTTTTTGTGTCGAAAATGCCCCGTTTTTCGACAATTGTGGCAATTCGACCGCAATTGAATATACCCCATAGGGGGTTATTCAGGTGTGTTAGCAAGCCAATAAAGTTAGCAATTGGGCCAAACCATGCTGCACTCCAGGTAGGGCAGATGTAACATGTGCAGAGAGAGTTAGATTCGGGTGGGTTATATTGTTTCTGTGCTTTATTTTTATACTGCAACTTTGATTTCAGTTTGAACACACCCCACCCAAATCTAACTCTCTCTGCACATGTTACATCTGCCCCACCTGCGGTGCACATGGTTCTGCCCAATTGCTAACAAACTTGAATAAGGACCGTAGTACATAGATTAATACAGTAATACAGAAGTAAAAAGAAAGCCTGCAGCGCACAGTAAGCGTGACGCAGGATTGGTGCAGACATTTTGGGTAATAACTTCTATGGATTATATATTACATCCACAGAAGGTACCAGGTGAGGCAGCCATGTTGGGTGCACTATGTAGGATTACGCTGCATAGAATAAGTTATGCCTAGAAGAGAGGACACAAAATGGGGCGAATGCAGCGAACTAACACTAGGAGTGGGGTCCCAACATAACTGTCAGGACCATGTGATCACTTCCGGTGAATGTATCACCCGGCACAGGCAGGGGCTCTGAAAGGAGCCTGTCCCTGTGATGTGGAGAGTGCACCTCCGGGCCTTCTGTGTGTACATGGTCAGCCTCACCGCCATACACAGGGGCCATTTCTGGCTGAGAATTCCTGGGGAACCTTGCCGGAACTACATCCAGTGAAGTGTAGCCTATAGCCTACAACGGAGCTACTGCAGAGGATTGCGGTAGATACGCGGCCCAATATTGGGAATGCGAAATTGATACATTGGGCAGCATCGCATCCCTCATAGAAACCTCCTTCATACATTGCAGGGATATATAGTATTTGTGGCTAGCCGCCAATACTGTGTGATAAATTGGCCCCTAAGTGACGTAAACGGGACAGCACCATTTTCAGCCAGAGTATTTATATTATACACGGTCAAGCCGGCACCTGGAGCAATGGGTTACAGGAGCAGGTCTCCCTGTACAGGACTCGGATAAAGGTGTGGACGCAGGATCTCATTCAGTAAGGATTGCAGTTTCTGCTAAAATGCAGTTGTTGCGATCAAACAGTTGCCGCCACAAATAGAGTAAAAAGGCCCACTGCAGAAATTGCGAATGCATCGCAATATGCAGCTCATCTCAGAACCATACGCAATTACCGGAACATGGAAGATTTTTCCTATCTGCACCAGGCAAGGTTGTCTATAATACTTGCGGCACAAGAGGCTGGAAGTGGTCTGCGCTGACGTCAGAGGCCCGCCTTAAAAACGCCTGGACACGCCTGCATTTTTTCACACACACACACACACACACACACACACACACACACACACACACACACACACACAACGGTAGGTTTCCTCCCAGAAACGCCGGCTTTTTGTCAGTCAAACAGCGGCTGCATTGCAATCATGATGTGTACGCAATTTCTGTCGCTATTGTTCCTTGCGCATGCGCAGACGTTCGATAATCAGATGGATTGTGATTCGCAAATCTTACAATCCTTACTGAATGAGGTCCACAGTAATTATTGTTTAATTTAATTGCAGGATGCTCTCTGTATTGTACATCGGTCACCAGGATGCTCTCTCTATTGTACAGCAGTGACTCACTATTGCAGGCACTCTCTATTGTACAGCAGTCACCAGGATGCTCTCTCTTTTGTACCGCAGTCACCAGGATGCTATCTCTCTATTGTACAGCAGTCACCAGGATGATCTCACTATTGTAAAGCAGTCACCAGGATGCTCTGTCTATTGTACAGCAGTCACCAGGATGCTCTCTGTATTGTACAGCAGTCACCAGGATGCTCTCTCTATTGTACAGCAGTCACCAGGATGCTCTCTCTATTGTACAGTGGTCACTAGGATGCTCTCTCTATTGTACAGCAGTCACTATTGTACAGCAGTCACTCTCTACTGTACAGCAGTCACCAGGATATTCTCTCTATTGTACAGCAGTCGCCAGATGCTCTCTCTATTGTACAGCGGTCACCAGGATGCTCTCTCTTTTGTACAGCGGTCACCAGGATGCTCTCTCTATTGTACAGCAGTCACCAGGATGCACTCTCTATGGTACAGCAGTCAACAGGATGCTCTCTCTATTGTACAGCAGTCACCAGGATGCTCTCTCCAGGGCGGCTCCGGGATTTTGAGCGCCCCGGGCAGGCGATGGGGGCGTGGCTTCATACAGGGGGCGTTGTCACTTACGCCCCCTGTACAGTAGTAGCGCCGATGAAAGATGTGCGGTGCGCGATGACGTCATCGCGCACCGCACAGCAAAGGTCCTCTCCACGAAGGGGAACTAGACGCTTCGTGTCTAGTTCCCTTCGTGGAGAGGACCTTTGCTGTGCAGTGCGCGATGACGTCACCGCACAGTAAACGTCCTCTCCACGAAGGGAAACTAGACGCTACGCGTCTAGTTACCTTCGCGGCGGGGGACAGCGGGGGACAGCGGCGGGGGGCGCACGGCACATCAGCAGCGGATCTTGCCGTGGTGCGGCGCCCTCCGGATGGCGCCGGCGCCCTCCGGAAGGCGCGCCCCGGGCAAAAGTCCTGCTTGCCCGTGGCAAGATCCGCTCCTGGCTCTCTCTATTGTACAGTGGTCACCAGGATGCTCTCTATCGTACAGCAGTCACCAGGATGCTCTCTCTATTGTACAGCAGTCACCAGTATGCTCTCTCTATTGTACAGCAGTCACCAGTATGCTCTCTCTATACAGGAGTCACTAGGATGCTCTCTCTGTTGTATAGTGGCCACTAGGATGCTCTCTATTGTACAGCAGTCACCAGGATGCTCTCTATTGTACAGCAGTCTCCAGTATGCTCTCTCTATTGTATAGCAGTCACCAGTATGCTCTCTATATAGGAGTCACTAGGATGCTCTCTCTGTTGTATAGTAGTCACTAGGATGCTCTCTATTGTACAGCAGTCACTCTCTATTGCAGGTACTCTCTATTGTACAGCAGTCACCAGTATGCTCTCTCTATTGTATAGCAGTCACCAGTATGCTCTCTCTATATAGGAGTCACTAGGATGCTCTCTCTGTTGTATAGTGGTCACTAGGATGCTCTCTCTATTGTACAGCTGTAAATTAATTTTTGAAAGGTGTAATTATTGAAAGGAACACACTGCATAGTGTAACACCAGCTTTCTATAAGGAGGTGGTGTATTAGCACTCAGTAAGAAGACTATAAAAACCAGACCAGAACCACTAGCAGTAGTTGGAGGTTACAAGCCTGGCAGTGTGTGGCAATGTCACTGAGAGATGTTGTGTCTGTCTGACTGAGGGGGGGGGGGGGGGGGGGGGGGGGCAGGAGGGAGGAGCCTCAGGTGTCACATGGGCCTGCAGCTAGAGCTCCATCCTATACTGAGGTGTGTGTTTGGTGAAGGGACGTCTGTGTCAGATGGACCTCTTGTACGCAGCATGGGGTATGTGCAAGTGCCGACAGTAATGGACACATTGGTTGGGACCGTTCCTTGAATAAAAAAAGAACCCATATATTTCTCCGAGACTGACACAAGTAATTGCCGTCCAGCATTGTTATATTTAATAGAAATCACACTTAACATTTGATTTTTTTTTATTCAATAGTATATTTTAAATAATTATTTATGGCATGGAAATAATTGATGGGACCCTGTAAATAAGAATTTACTTACCGATAATTCTATTTCTCGTAGTCCGTAGTGGATGCTGGGGACTCCGTAAGGACCATGGGGAATAGCGGCTCCGCAGGAGCCTGGGCACATCTAAAGAAAGCTTTAGGTCTATCTGGTGTGCACTGGCTCCTCCCCCCATGACCCTCCTCCAAGCCTCAGTTAGGATACTGTGCCCGGACGAGCGTACATAATAAGGAAGGATTTATGAATCCCGGGTAAGACTCATACCAGCCACATCAATCACACCGTATAACTTGTGATCTAAACCCAGTTAACAGCATGATAATAGATGGAGCCTCTAGAAAAGATGGCTCACTACAGCAATAACCCAATTTTTTGGTAACATTAACTATATACCAGTATTGCAGACAATCCGCACTTGGGATGGGCGCCCAGCATCCACTACGGACTACGAGAAATAGAATTATCGGTAAGTAAATTCTTATTTTCTCTGACGTCCTAGTGGATGCTGGGAACACCGTAAGGACCATGGGGATTATACCAAAGCTCCCAAACGGGCGGGAGAGTGCGGATGACTCTGCAGCACCAAATGAGAGAACTCCAGGTCCTCCTCAGCCAGGGTATCAAACCTGTAGAATTTTACAAACGTATTTGCTCCTGACCAAGTAGCTGCTCGGCAAAGTTGTAAAGCCGAGACCCCTCGGGCAGCCGCCCAAGATGAGCCCACCTTCCTTGTGGAGTGGGCATTTACAGATTTTTGGCTGTGGCAGGCCTGCCACAGAATGTGCAAGCTGAATTGTACTACAAATCCAACGAGCAATCGTCTGCTTTCAAGCAGGAGCACCCAGCTTGTTGGGTGCATACACTGCATACAGGATAAACAGCGAGTCAGATTTCCTGACTCCAGCCGTCCTGGAAACATATTTTTCAGGGCCCTGACAACGTCTAGCAACTTGGAGTCCTCCAAGTCCCTAGTAGCCGCAGGCACCAGAATAGGTTGGTTCAGGTGAACGCTGAAACCACCTTAGAGAGAAATTGAGGACAAGTCCTCAATTCCGCCCTGTCCGAATGGAAAATCAGGTAAGGGCTTTTATAGGACAAAGCCGCCAACTCTGACATGCGCCTGGCCGAGGCCAGGGCCAATAGCATGACCACATTCCATGTGAGATATTTTAACTCCACAGATTTAAGTGGTTCAACCAATGTGACTTTTGGAACCCAAAAACTACATTGAGATCCCAAAGTGCCACTGGAGGCACAAAAGGAGGCTGTATATGCAGTACCCCTTTTACAAACGTCTGAACTTCAGGGACTGAAGCTAGTTCTTTTTGGAAGAAAATTGACAGGGCCGAAATTTGAACCTTAATGGACCCCAATTTCAGGCCCATAGACACTCCTGTTTGCAGGAAATGTAGGAATCGACCCAGTTGAATTTCCTCCGTCGGGCCTTACTGGCCTCGCACCACGCAACATATTTTCGCCAAATGTGGTGATAATGTTTTGCGGTTACATCCTTCCTGGCTTTGATCAGGATAGGGATGACTTCATCCGGAATGCCTTTTTTTCCTTCAGGATCCGGCGTTCAACCGCCATGCCGTCAAACGCAGCCGCGGTAAGTCTTGGAACAGACAGGGTCCTTGCTGGAGCAGGTCCCTTCTTAGAGGTAGAGGCCACGGATCCTCCGTGAGCATCTCTTGAAGTTCCGGGTACCAAGTCCTTCTTGACCAATCCGGAGCCACGAATATAGTGCTTACTCCTCTCCATCTTATCAATCTCAGTACCTTGGGTATGAGAGGCAGAGGAGGGAACACATACACTGATTGGTACACCCACGGTGTTACCAGAGCGTCTACAGCTATTGCCTGAGGGTCCCTTGACCTGGCGCAATACCTGTCGAGTTTTTCCCAACGGTTTATAATCATGTGGAAGACTTCTGGGTGAAGTCCCCACTCTCCCGGGTGGAGGTCGTGCTGAGGAAGTCTGCTTCCCAGTTGTCCACTCCCGGAATGAATACTGCTGACAGTGCTATCACATGATTTTCCGCCCAGCGAAGAATCCTTGCAGCTTCTGCCATTGCCCTCCTGCTTCTTGTGCCACCCTGTCTGTTTACGTGGGTGACTGCCGTGATGTTGTCCGACTGGATCAACACCGGCTGACCTTGAAGCAGAGGTCTTGCTAAGCTTAGAGCATTGTAAATGGCCCTTAGCTTCAGGATATTTATGTGAAGTGATGTCTCCAGGCTTGACCATAAGCCCTGGATATTCCTTCCCTGTGTGACTGCTCCCCAGCCTCGCAGGCTGGCATCCGTGGTCACCAGGACCCAGTCCTGAATGCCGAATCTGCGGCCCTCTAGAAGATGAGCACTCTGCAACCACCACAGGAGGGACACCCTTGTCCTTGGTGACAGGGTTATCCGCTGATGCATCTGAAGATGCGACCCGGACCATTTGTCCAGCAGGTCCCACTGGAAAGTTCTTGCGTGGAATCTGTCGAATGGGATTGCTTCGTAGGAAGCCACCATTTTACCCAGAACCCTTGTGCATTGATGCACTGAGACTTGGCTCGGTTTTAGGAGGTTCCTGACTAGCTCGGATAACTCCCTGGCTTTCTCCTCCGGGAGAAACACCTTTTTCTGGACTGTGTCCAGGATCATCCCTAGGAACAGAAGACAAGTCGTCGGAACCAGCTGCGATTTTGGAATATTGAGAATCCAATCGTGCTGCCGCAACACTACCTGAGATAGTGCTACACCGACCTCCAACTGTTCCCTGGATCTTACCCTTATCAGGGAATCGTCCAAGTAAGGGATAACTAAAATTCCCTTCCTTCGAAGGAATATCATCATTTCGGCCATTACCTTGGTAAAGACCCGGGGTGCCGTGGACCATCCATACGGCAGCGTCTGAACTGATAGTGACAGTTCTGTACCATAAACCTGCGGTACCCTTGGTGAGAAGGGTAAATTTTGACATGAAGGTAAGACTCAATCTTGAATTTGAACCTCTGTATGTAAGTGTTCAAAGATTTTAGATTTAGAATCGGTCTCACCGAGCCGTCTGGCTTCGGTACCACAACAGTGTGGAATAATACCCCGTTCCCTGTTGCAGGAGGGGTACCTTGATTATCACCTGCTGGGAATACAGCTTGTGAATGGCTTCCAAAACTGTCTCCGTGTCAGAAGGAGACATCGGTAAAGCCGACTTTAGGAAACGGCGAGGGGGAGACGTCTCGAATTCTAATTTGTACCCCTGAGATATCACCTGAAGGATCCAGGGGTCTACTTGCGAGTGAGCTCACTGCGCGCTGAAATTCATTGAGACGGGCCCCCCACCGTGCCTGATTCTGCTTGTAAAGCCCCAGCGTCATACTGAGGGCTTGGCAGAGGCGGGAGAGGGTTTCTGTTCCTGGGAACTGGCTGATTTCTGCAGCCTTTTTCCTCTCCCTCTGTCACGGGGCAGAAATGAGGAACCTTTTGCCCGCTTGTCCACGAAAAGACTGCGCCTGATAATACGGCGTCTTCTCATGTTGAGAGGCGACCTGGGGTACAAACGTGGATTTCCCAGCTGTTGCCGTGGCCACCAGGTCTGAAAGACCGACCCCAAATAACTCCTCCCCTTAATAAGGCAATACTTCCAAATGCCGTTTGGAATACGCATCACCTGACCACTGACGTGTCCATAACCCTCTACTGGTAGAAATGGACAACGCACTTAGACTTGATGCCAGTCGGCAAATATTCCGCTGTGCATCACGCATATATAGAAATGCATCTTTTAAATGCTCTATAGGCAAAAATATACTGTCCCTATCTAGGGTATTAATATTTTCAGTCAGGGAATCCGACCATGCCAACCCAGCACTGCACATCCAGGCTGAGGCGATTGCTGGTCGCAGTATAACACCAGTATGTGTGTAAATATATTTTAGGATACCCTCCTGCTTTCTATCAGCAGGATCCTTAAGGGCGGCCATCTCAGGATAGGGTAGAGCCCTTACAAGCGTGTGAGCGCTTTATCCTCCCTAGGGGGTGTTTCCCAACGCACCCTAACCTCTGGCGGGAAAGGATATAATGCCAATAACATTTTAGAAATTATCAGTTGTTATCGGGGGAAAACCACGCATCATCACACACCTCATTTAATTTCTCAGATTCAGGAAAACTACAGGTAGTTTTTCCTCACTGAACATAATACCCCTTTTTGGTGGTACTCGTATTTTTCATTGCCTCAATCATGTAACGTGTGGCCCTACTGGAAGTCACATTTGTCTCTTCACCGTCGACACTGGAGTCAGTATCCGTGTCGGCGTCTATATCTGCCATCTGAGGTAACGGGCGCTTTAGAGCCCCTGACGGCCTATGAGACGTCTGGACAGGCACAAGCTGAGTAGCCGGCTGTCTCATGTCAACCACTGTCTTTTATACAGAGCTGACACTGTCACGTAATTCCTTCCAACAGTTCATCCACTCAGGTGTCGACCCCCTAGGGGGTGACATCACTATTACAGGCAATCTGCTCCGTCTCCACATCATTTTTCTCCTCATACATGTCGACACAAACGTACCGACATACATCACACACACAGGGAATGCTCTGATAGAGGACAGGACCCCACTAGCCCTTTGGGGAGACAGAGGGAGAGTTTGCCAGCACACACCAGAGCGCTATATATATATATATACAGGGATAACCTTATATAAGTGTTTTTCCCCTTATAGCTGCTGTATCTTTAATACTGCGCGTAATTAGTGACCCCCCTCTCTTTTTTAACCCTTTCTGTAGTGTAGTGACTGCAGGGGAGAGACAGGGAGCTTCCCTCCAACGGAGCTGTGAGGGAAAATGGCGCCAGTGTGCTGAGGAGATAGGCTCCGCCCCCTTATCGGCGGCCTTATCTCCCGTTTTTCTATGTATTCTGGCAGGGGTTAAATGCATCCATATAGCCCAGGAGCTATATGTGATGTATTTTTCGCCATCTAAGGTGTTTTTATTGCGTCTCAGGGCGCCCCCCCCCAGCGCCCTGCACCCTCAGTGACCAGAGTGTGAAGTGTGCTGAGAGCAATGGCGCACAGCTGCGGTGCTGTGCGCTACCTTATTGAAGACAGGACGTCTTCTGCCGCCGATTTTCCGGACCTCTTCTGCCTTCTGGCTCTGTAAGGGGGCCGGCGGCGCGGCTCTGGGACCCATCCAGGCTGGGCCTGTGATCGTCCCTCTGGAGCTAATGTCCAGTAGCCTAAGAAGCCCAATCCACTCTGCACGCAGGTGAGTTCGCTTCTTCTCCCCTTAGTCCCTCGATGCAGTGAGCCTGTTGCCAGCAGGTCTCACTGAAAATAAAAAACCTAAACTAAAACTTTCACTCAGGAGAGCCCCTAGTGTGCACCCTTCTAGTTCGGGCACAGAGATCTAACTGGGGCTTGGAGGAGGGTCATAGGGGGAGGAGCCAGTGCACACCAGGTAGTCCTAAAGCTTTACTTTTGTGCCCAGTCTCCTGCGGAGCCGCTATTCCCCATGGTCCTTACGGAGTCCCCAGCATCCACTTAGGACGTTAGAGAAATAATGATGTTCTGCTGCATTATACTGCATACGAATACCCCTTGATTTTACGGACATTTAAGTAATGGATTTAGTGATCCAGTATCACAAAGGATCTGCTTACTGTATATATCCAATGGATGGAGTATTATAAGGAATCCTGTATAGTTGATATCTTCTCCAAAGAAAAGATCCTCCAAAAAATGATTTTCAAAATTGTTAGATAATATCCACAATACAGAGTACGTGTATATGGGATGTAGTTACAACGCCGCTGAAAGGGATCCCAGCGGGGATTCCGTCGCCGGAATCCCAAATGGCAACATAATGCCGACATCCAAATCCCGATGGAGATCAGGATTCTGCACACTGTCGTACGGGGCTACGCCCCCTTAACCCTTGTACACCCTTGTGCAGAGCCGGCCCTAACCTATATGATGCCCTAGGCAAGATTTTTGGCTGGTGCCCCCTAGCACTGACACTAGTTCTGCAGGAGATGCCTGGCATGAGTCAGCTGGCAGCTCTGCTAACGTCTGGCGCCTTTTGTTTATGAAAATGCATCATATTATTTGCTTTACTATGTGGCCAGGATGCACAAGCAGCTTCTGCTGATTAAAATGATATGCTGCATGTCTATATTCTGTGTCCGACTGTGGCTGTATCTGCATATGAAATGCTACATTACAGTGACTTCCAGGAAAACACGCAACGTAGCATTTCGTATGCAGATACAGCCGTAGTCACACACACAATATAGGCATGCCGCATATCATTTTAATCAGCAGAAGTTGCTGGTGCCCCTAAGCATACCAAATGTCCTAGGCATTTGCCTAGTTTGCCTATGCCTAAGGTCAGCTCTGCCCTTGTGGCGTGCAATATTTTTATTATATGGAGTATTACCTCCAATCATAATTGTGTGAGTGGTTAAATATTGCACCGATAAAGGGCGTGCAATGGTTAAGGGGTCGAAGCTCCTTGCAACGGCGTGAACAGCGCACGCAGGGCCTGATGATTCACATAGTAGGTGCTTTGATTGGGGGAGTGGTGGGTGCAGGAAAAGACACGGATGGGATCCGGGGGTGCTGCAGGAGGGGGAGGGGTGGTTGCGGTGGTGCCGCAGGTGGGGGAGGGACTGGTGCGGTGATGCCGCACATGGGTGAGGGTGCATGGGTGCCGCTGGTGGAAGTCCGGAGCCAACGCGGGAGGGGAGGAGCAGTTGCGGGGGTTCCCCGGGTGGGGGAGGGGCAGATGCGGTGGGAGGGGCGGGTGCGGGGTTGCTGCAGGTGGGGGAGTGGGACTGGAGCTATCGCAGATGCTGGAGGGGGTGTGTGGGGGTGCCACGGATGGGGCTGGAGGTACTGTGAGTGGGGGAGGGGTGAGTAATGCTTATCCCGCTTCTCCTCCTGGAAGCAGCCAAGCTGCTGTCCTCCCTTTGGCAGTGGCTCTCCCAGAGACTCGCACAGCAGCCAGTCACTATTGTTAGCGCCAGTGTCCCAACGCGCCGCATTACAGGGAAGAAGATGCACTCAATAAACTACAGCTCCCAGCAGCCCTAAGGGCCGGAATGTTTTGGCGGTAAGGGCTGCTGGGAGCTGTAGTTTATTTAGTGCGTCTACTTCCCTGTAATGCGGCGCGTTGGGACACCGGCATTAACAATGGGGGCTGGCTGACAGAACTGAGTGACTCGCTGAATCAATGTAAAAAAGGTGAGAGCGCTGTGCACAGGTGAGAGTGCTGCACACAGGCCCGGCGCTAGCCGCTCAGCAAAGGGATGCAGTGCAGGGAGGCACCAGGAAGGAGAGGCGTTCTCCCTGCTCTGCATCCCTGTGCTGAGCTGCTGCTATCCCTGCTGCTGCCGGCTGCTGTCACACATGCAGCGGCGCCGGCAGCACAAAACCACCTCTCCCCGTCAGCACAAAGCCACCTCTCCCCCTCCCCTGTGTGACATTCAGTGGCCGGGCAGGATTCAAAGGAGAAGGAGCTAGATTGGAATAAGGGGCGGAGCTAGACGGGACAATGCTGCAGCAGGAGGAGGAGCTGCTACAGTTTCGGCCAGCCAGACTTCATTAGAAAAGTGTCTGTGTATACTGTATATATGTGTGACTGTGTATGTGTGCAATGTATGTACAGTATGAATGTGTGTCTGTGTGTGTATACACAGTGTCTGTGTATACTGTATATATGTGTGACTGTGTATGTGTGTAATGTAATATATATATATATATATACTTGTGTCAGTTGTGTGTGTGTATGTGTAAGCGTCACTGGTACAGGGGGCGTTACATGTGTAAGCGTCACTGGTACAGGGGGTGTTACGTGTGTAAGCGTCACTGGTACAGGGGGTGTTACGTGTGTAAGCATCACTGGTACAGGGGGCGTTACGTGTGTAAGCATCACTGGTACAGGAGGCGTTACGTGTGTAAGCGTCACCGCTACAGGGGGGTGTTACTTGTGTAAGCGTCACTGGTACAGGGGGCATTACGTGTGTAAGCATCACTGGTACAGGGGGCGTTATGTGTGTAAGCGTCACTGGTACAGGGGGTGTTACGTGTGTAAGCGTCACTGGTACAGGGGGTGTTACGTGTGTAAGCGTCACTGGTACAGGGGGTGTTACGTGTGTAAGCGTCACTGGTACAGGGGGTGTTACGTGTGTAAGCATCACTGGTACAGGAGGCGTTACGTGTGTAAGCGTCACCGCTACAGGGGGGTGTTACTTGTGTAAGCGTCACTGGTACAGGGGGCATTACGTGTGTAAGCGTCACTGGTACAGGGGGCGTTACGTGTGTAAGCGTCACTGGTACAGGGGGCGTTACGTGTGTAAGCGTCACTGGTACAGGGGGCGTTACGTGTATAAGCGTCACTGGTACAGGGGGCATTACGTGTGTAAGCATCACTGGCTCAGGGGGCGTTACATGTGTAAGTGTCTCTGGTACAGGGTGCATTACATGTGTAAGTGTCTCTACTACAGGGGTCATTATGTGCGCTGTGCGTTTGTAAAGTATGCAAGGGTGCAAATTTATAGCTTGCAGGGGGTCACCGAACACCCTAGCACCGTCCCAGACTGCACACCCACTGCACTGCACAGCACTGTCACCTTTTACATTGATTCAGCGTCCAGACATTACCCTCTGCTGTATCACCCACTCTATCCGTTACATGCGTCTGTCTATTATCTATCTAATATGTTAAAGGGGGGCGCTGTCTGCCGTAATGTGTAAAAAGGGGACGCGGTCTGCCGTAATGTGTAAAAAGGGGACACACACTGCCGTAATGTGTAAAAAGGGGACGCGGTCTGCCGTAATGTGTAAGAAGGGGACGCGGTCTGCCGTAATGTGTAAGAAGGGGACGCGGTCTGCCGTAATGTGTAAAAAGGGGACGCGGTCTGCCGTAATGTGTAAAAAGGGGACACGCACTGCCGTAATGTGTAAAAAGGTGACGCGGTCTGCCGTAATGTGTATAAAGGGGGACGCTGTCTGCCGTAATGTGTATAAAGGGGATGCTGTCTGCCGTAATGTGTAAAAAGGGGATGCAGTTTGCCGTAATGTGTAAAAAGGCGGACTGGCTGCCGTAATGTGTAAAAGGGGTCCTACCTGGTGTAGTGGCGCTACTGTGTGGCGTAATGTGAATAATGGAGATTACCGTATAATGAATTGGTATTATTTTGTGGCCACACCCCTATATTTTTTCTTTTTATGTGTGATGGTCTATCTATCTATCTATCTATCTATCTGTGTGTTTGTCTATTATCTATCTATCTATCTATCTATCTCTCTCATATCTGTGGAGGAGTGTATTTTAGCATAGCAGGGCTGCGATCGCTTGTGCAGCGCTGCTATCCTAAAAAAGTTTAAAGCAAAACAATACCAGCCCTGCAGCTACTCACCAGTGCGACGGATCCAGCGATGATATTCCCGGCTGTGACGTCAGACATCCGCCCTTCATGCGTGGGACCCACCACGCCTGGAAACCGGTGAGTATCTGCCCCAGAACGCCTCCTGTCTGTCCGTCTTCTTGCGATCGCCGATGCAATCACATTTCTCGCTGGCGGCATCGCTTCCCGGCGATGGCGTGCGCAATGCGTCTAGCGCGCATGCGCAGTTCCGACCCGCTCGCACCACAGCAAAAAAAGCTGCGTGCGAACGGGTCGGAATGACCCCCAGTTTGCGGTGTAATATGAAAAAGATTGTGCTACTCTCTAGAGTAATTTGAATTGGTACTATTGTGTGGCCACACCCCATCCGCTTCTTGCGGTGTGTGACTTCGGTACGCACTGTCCCTTTATTAAGTATGGGAGGGAGGGCGCAAATTTATAGTTTGCAGGGAGGCGCCGAACACCCTTGCACCGGCCCTGGTCTGTACCAATATTTGACTCTCCAAGCTTCCATTGAAAGTATAGGAAAAGGTGCGTGACCATGCAGCTATACCCGTGACCACGCCCCCTTTTAGAATTTGTTTATATGTAAAGTGTTGGAGGGTGTGTTGCTGCAGATGCAGGGGGACTATTTTGGGGTGTGGGCCTGGAGCTGCAGCTACATCAGCCCCATTGCTAATCCTGCTCTGTGAAAACACAGCAGCCAAAGGCCAGAGCCTCCCATTGGATGTAACCTGTGTGGGAGGGCGTTTCTCGCCCAATCAGCTGTGGACTGGGTGTGATAGACCTGCCACTAACCCAATGGGAGCTCCTAGAGCCACCCCAAGTGATAGAGGCCCAGGCACAGATCAGGGCTATATATATATATATATATATATATATATATATATATATGTCTAAATCTGTGACTCTGTGCCTGTAACGCTGGGCGGAGTTACAGTGGTGGGTGGAGTTATTCAAAAGAGTCACAGAACTGGGTAAATCTATAGGAGACCAGCAGCAGAAGCAGAGGGTATGGGCATGGCACAGGGAGGAGTGCATACCTCCCAGCTTTCTTCAGACAGAAGGAGGGACACACACACACACACACAGCTAAAAGGGGCGTGGTCAACGAAAGGGGCGTGGCTTCACGGGAGGGCACCCGTTTTCGTCAGTGAGGGGGCATGCCCAGTGCTCTGTGAGCTGCTGGCATGCCCCCAGGGGCAGATTATGAGTCTGGGGGGCCCAGGGCACTTAAAACAAGGGGCCCTATCTCATTACTGTGCCTGCTGTGGGATTGGGGGCGTGGCCTAATCGCACCCGCGAAGCCACGCCCCCGTATGCAAATTCCAGGAATTTATTTTTTTTATGGAATTTTGGCCCCTCAGCTAAGTATGGGTAAATCCAGAGGAGGTGGTCGCTCCCCCCTACACACCCGCACAGGCAGAAGAAAGCAGGGAGACTGCTGCCTCCCTGCACCACCACAGACCTGCCAATACGCAGCAGCCTCCCTGCACCACCACAGACCTGCCAACACGCAGCAGCCTCCCTGCACCACCACAGACCTGCCAACACGCAGCAGCCTCCCTGCACCACCACAGACCTGCCGACACGCAGCAGCCTCCCTGCAACACCACAGACCTGCCAACACGCAGCAGCCTCCCTGCACCACCACAGACCTGCCGACACGCAGCAGCCTCCCTGCACCACCACAGACCTGCCGACACGCAGCAGCCTCCCTGCACCACCACAGACCTGCCGACACGCAGCAGCCTCCCTGCAACACCACAGACCTGCCGACACGCAGCAGCCTCCCTGCACCACCACAGACCTGCCAACACGCAGCAGCCTCCCTGCACAACCACAGACCTGCCGACACGCAGCAGCCTCCCTGCACCACCACAGACCTGCCAACACGCAGCAGCCTCCCTGCACCACCACAGACCTGCCAACACGCAGCAGCCTCCCTGCACCACCACAGACCTGCCAACACGCAGCAGCCTCCCTGCACCACCACAGACCTGCCAACACGCAGCAGCCTCCCTGCAACACCACAGACCTGCCAACACGCAGCAGCCTCCCTGCAACACCACAGACCTGCCAACACGCAGCAGCCTCCCTGCACCACCACAGACCTGCCAACACGCAGCAGCCTCCCTGCACCACCACAGACCTGCCAACACGCAGCAGCCTCCCTGCACCACCACAGACCTGCCAACACGTAGCAGCGTGCGCTGACTGTAACACAATGCTGCCGCTGTTGCTGGCAGGACGGGGGAGCTTCTGAGCTGGGACAGAGCTACTCCAGCCGGGGGGCCCCCTAAAACTGTGGGGCCCATGGTACGTACCCCCTGCCCCCCCTTAATCCGGCTCTGCTGCTGGAACCCCACCTTAATCCGTACCCCCTGATGCCCCCTCTCCCTCTGTCTCCACTATTCACCGCTGCTCTAAGCAGAACAGTGAGTACAGGAGCTTCCCAACTGATATGCGGCATGCCTATATTCTGTGTGTATTCCTGGAAATCACTGTAATGTAGCATTTCATACACAGATACAGCCGCATTTTCATACAGAATATAGGCATGCTGCATATCATTTTAATCAGCAGAAGCTGCTTGTGCATCCTAGCCACATAGTAAAGCAAATACGATGCATTTTTATAAACAAAAAGCGCCCGACGTTAGCAGAGCTGCCAGCTGACTCATGTCAGGCATCTCTTGCAGAATTAGCGGCGGTGCTAGGGGGCACCAGCCAAAATCTTGCCTAGGGCATCATATTGGTTAGGGCCGGCTCTGAGGCCCTGTCACCCCTGTGTTTGCCCTGTCAACTCTATACTGGCCCTGTCACCCCTGTCCTGGGCCTGCCGCCCCTACCATGGCCATGTCACCCCTATCCTGTCCCTGTAATTTCTGTCCTGGCCCCGTCGCGCCTGTTCTGGCCCCGTCACCCCTGTCCTGGCCCTGTCACCCCTGTTCTGACCCTGTCACCCATATTCTGACCCTGTCACCCCTGTCCTGGCCCCATCACCCCTGTCCTGAGCCTGTCACCCCTGTCCTGGCCCTGTTACTGCATACCCCCCAACTACCTTTTTGGCAGGTACAGTACCCGTAGTGCCTCCAGACCCCTCCCCAATGCACCACACCTCCGCACCTTCCCCTCTACCACATGCGGCACCCCACCCCTCCCCCACACGCTGTGCCTCCAGACCCCCTACACCACCCGCGGCTTCCACTCCTCCGCCCCTCCACCACCCACAGCATCTCCAGACCCCCTCCACCATCCACCCCCCCATATATGTCTCCCCCCACACCTGCCCCCCCTCCACCCGCAGCATCTGCAGACACCCTCCTCCATCCGCGGTGCCCCCCTCATACACCCCTCCCCCACATGCCCCTCCACCACCTGCAGCACCTCCGGACCCCCTTCCCCATCCGCCGCACCACCTGTACTTGCCCCTCCTCTACTCACGGCACCTCCGGACCCCCTACCCCACCCCCACCCCCGCCCCTTACCATCCCACAGCACCTCCGGAACCCTTCACCCATCCGCAACATCCCCGCACCTGCCCCTCTCCCACCCTTGGCACCCCTGCCTTTCCCCCACTGGCAGTGCCTCGGGACCCCATCCCCCATCTGCAGCCCCCACTCCTCTGCCCCTCCCCCACCCACAGCATCTCCCGACCCTTCCCCATCCGGGCCCCCCCCGCTTCCACCCCCTCTCTACCCGCAGCATCTACAGACACCCCCCCCCCATCCACAGCCCCCCCCCCCCCGCACCTGCTACATTCTGTACATCGTGCCCTGCAGGTGCTGTTCACGCCGTCGCAAGGGGCTGTGCCTCCTTCACCATCGCACGCCCTTTCATTGTGCAATATTTAACCACTAACAAAGAAATGCAGGTAATACTCCATATAATACAAATATTGAACCCCAGAAAGGCATGCAAGGGTTAAGGGGACGTAGCCCCTTGCGGCGGTGTGAAGAGCGCCCGTAGGGCGCGATGAAGCACCTAGTATCTCTCTATATATATATATATCTCTATATATATATATCTATATATCTCTATCTATATCTCTATCTATATCTATCTATAATTATATATGTATATATATATATATATATATATATATATATATATACACACACACATACATACACACACACACACACACACACACACTGTATGAAAGTCTGCTTTGAAACAATAAACATTATATGAAATGTAACCTGAAAACTGATGCAGACCAGTGTAATGCGGCCAGTGAACGCACCATATTTGTATGCATTGCCACCTCCCAGTCCGCGCCCAGGAATGCCCCTCACTTTGCTCTAAATCGGAAATCACCATCAACAACACATGTGTGTATTTGCTCGGATACTTTGCACACACGCAGCTGCAAATAATCACTCAGCTACGATAATGTCGGCATTGCGTGCCGCTATGGATCAGGCACAGTGTCTGAACTGGATGACCACATATACTATGAATATGATACATACAGCGGGCACAATGTGAGCACAATAATAACACATGACACTCATGTAATATGTAATTGTCTCCATTTATATTTCCTCCATAGCACCAAGTGCAGAATCATCAGGGGTAACAGTGTATTCCCGTATATACATATCACATACACATTCCACCCTTATATACAGACAGTGCTGGGAAATCTCAGCCATAGAGGTCACCTTCACATGCATTCAGTTCATAGAATCCTACACACCCTCCTGCGACTTTTACTGAACTCATTGCCTGTCTCCTCCTGAGCCAGGTGTCATGAGGCAGAGGTGCTTTATCCATTGCCCCTGTACATGACACAGCTATTCTGTGCTCTCTGCTCAGGCTATAATACACAGAGCAGACCTGTACTTTATATCAGGACAACAAACACAAATCAACTCCACCCAATGGTACAGATACATGACTGAAAAGCACAGAAAACAACTAAAAAGAAAAAACTAAGGGGAATTCAAATAGCTTGGAAGTGTAACGTGGATCACAGAGCCGCATCATGTAAATCTCGCAGCTCCTAAAGTGTGCTACCAGAGATAAGTACAAACACACTGAGCAGGTTCAGGTCTCAACACCCTAAAGTGTCTGTACAATACCTCACAGGTAATTACTTTCCCACCCAAGTATTTAGTGAGAGTAGCAGGAAGGGTACAAGCCAATAAGATAACAGTGATTGTACAGGTAGTTGCATTATTACATCAGGTAGCAGTTGATTTACCGACGGACACATTACTGACAGTCATAATCCGGACAGCTAATCAATACCAACACGGTCAAAATACCAACATTCATTATGCCGACATGTTCAAAATGCCAACCTAGTCAGAATACCGACATTTGAAATGGCGACATGTTAAAATACCGACATGCGTTTTTAAGGAATTTTTGCCCCAAAACAGACTTGTTGATAATTTACCATCCTAGTGACCTGGAGGGGGAATATAATAGTGTGCCGAGCGCAGCCAGCCATGCGAGGGGGCGCGGTACATTTACACGGTGTCCATGTCAACCTATGTCAACATGGACACAAAAAAAACCTCCTGAAAAACTGTCGGTATTCTGACTATGTCGGAATTTTGCCTGTAGGCTGTTGGGATTATGACTGTCTGTATTGTGTCTGTTGGTAAATCATACTGAACCCATTACATCATGTATATATCTAGCTGTTAATCCTGACCCAGCCAGCACTGGATACCAAGAAGGCAGCGTGCAGGGGCTCAGAGAAGGTGGCGGAGAAGGTGTGTAAGTGTCTGATGGGGTCACACAGCTGATAGAAGGACAGACGCCCGGCCTCATAGTCCAGGTATAGTCTTATTACCTGCACAGGAGACTGAAGCTGCAGATAAGTGCGCACAGAATTGTGTATCACTGAATAACCTGTATCCGACATACGCAAACACCAGGACTTGCTATTGTATCCAATGCATGACGGCTTTCCTTTCCTTTCAGTACTAGAATAAGCCACTCCAACCCGCCAATACTTTGATGTGCTGACTCCCACTTCCCAGCAATGTTGTCCTGAGCCAAATCTTGTGCTGCTGAGGACCACAGGATAATCTGTAAACCTCATTCTACTCTGTGGGTAATTTAGGTCTGTTTGAGACGCTGATGCAGATTTTAAATCCCCTGATACAGAGATGTAATGATTAGCCGTGTTTTTATCAAGTAACATATTTGCAGCCTCAGGTATACAGGACGCTCTCTTTGCAGCAGTCAGAATATCAGATAAACCCGCATGCAAGGTCACTGAGATCAGATACTCGTCCAGATCATCCACAGGATAAATCATTTTGTCATCACTTTCTGTGTCACTTTCCTTCTCATTAGAGTCTGATTCTCGGTCCTGTAGGACAGTCAGTTGGTCAGTAGCGTTACACATCTCCTCAATGTGACCCATCCTCCTGGACAGCTCATCCTTCTGTTCCTCCAGCTGCCGGATCAGATCAGAGATTTGCAGAGAAATCCTCTCAGTCTGCCTGGAGACCTCACTCAGGACTCTCCCCTCTAGGACGTCCAACTTCTTCCTGATGCCCATAAACAAGTCAGTGACCTTCCCTGTGACAACAGCGGCTTTCCCCTCTACCTCTGTCCTGCGATCCTGTAGACTCTGCACATGTTCCTCAGCCTCTGCTCTGCTTGTAGTCAGTTTCTCCAGGAGGTTTCTCAGCTTCTTCTGCTTGGACTTCATGGCCTCATCCAGTGATTCCACCTCGTGTCCTTTGTGTGATCCTATTGCAACACAGTAGACACAGACACAGGCAGCATCCTCACAGCAATGATACTCAAGAAGTTTCTTGTGGATTTCGCATTTCCTGTTGCTCAGTGATGATGTTGAATCAATTAAAACGTGATCTACTGATTTGTTGTGTACACTCCGGTGGCCCTCACACAGGGACATCTCACACTGCAGACACTGCTTCACAGCCGGTACAGGAGCGTCCACGCAGTAAGTACAGAAAATCTGGGTCTCCTTCGGCTCTGGGTGATTACATAGGAAACTTTCCACAATGTTACTCAGCTTCCTGTTCTTCTCCAGTGCTGGGCGTTCCTGATACTCTGCTCTGCACTCCGGACAGGAATAGCTTCCATCCCCCTCCTGTGTATCCAGCACCCTCACAATACAGTCCTGGCAGAAGTTGTGTCCACATCTCAGGGATACAGGGTCTGTATAAAGGCTCAGGCAGATGGAGCAGCTCAGCTCCTCTCTCAGACACAGATACGCCATTCTGGAATTGATAATAGAAAGTGAAACTAGTGTTGTTAGGGGGGAGGAGAAGGAGTTGTGTGTGTTAGGGGGGAGGAGAAGGAGTTGTGTGTGTTAGGGGGGAGGAGAAGGAGTTGTGTGTGTTAGGGGGAGGAGAAGGAGTTGTGTGTGTTAGGGGGGAGGAGAAGGAGTTGTGTGTGTTAGGGGGGAGGAGAAGGAGTTGTGTGTGTTAGGGGGGAGGAGAAGGAGTTGTGTGTGTTAGGGGGGAGGAGAAGGAGTTGTGTGTGTTAGGGGGGAGGAGAAGGAGTTGTGTGTGTTAGGGGGGAGGAGAAGGAGTTGTGTGTGTTAGGGGGGAGGAGAAGGAGTTGTGTGTGTTAGGGGGGAGGAGAAGGAGTGGTGTGTGTTAGGGGGGAGGAGAAGGAGTGGTGTGTGTTAGGGGGAGGAGAAGGAGTGGTGTGTGTTAGGGGGAGGAGAAGGAGTTGTGTGTGTTAGGGGGAGGAGAAGGAGTTGTGTGTGTTAGGGGGAGGAGATGGAGTTGTGTGTGTTAGGGGGAGGAGAAGGAGTTGTGTGTGTTAGGGGGAGGAGATGGAGTTGTGTGTGTTAAGGGGAGGAGATGGAGTTGTGTGTGTTAGGGGGGGGGAGGAGAAGGAGTTGTGTGTGTTAGGGGGGAGGAGAAGGAGTTGTGTGTGTTAGGGGGGAGGAGAAGGAGATGTGTGTGTTACGGGGGAGGAGAAGGAGTTGTGTGTGTTAGGGGGAGGAGAAGGAGTTGTGTGTGTGTTAGGGGGAGGAGAAGGAGTTGTGTGTGTGTTAGGGGGAGGAGAAGGAGTTGTGTGTGTTAGGGGGGAGGAGAAGGAGTTGTGTGTGTTAGGGGGAGGAGAAGGAGTTGTGTGTGTTAGGGGGGAGGAGAAGGAGTTGTGTGTGTTAGGGGTGTGTTAGGGGAAGGAGTTGTGTGTGTTAGGGGTGTGTTAGGGGGAGGAGAAGGAGTTGTGTGTGTTAGGGGGAGGAGAAGGAGTTGTGTGTGTTAGGGGGAGGAGAAGGAGTTGTGTGTGTTAGGGGGAGGAGAAGGAGTTGTGTGTTAGCATTTTAGTTACTGTGTTGGAGCTTCCTGGCTTATTAACCCTATATTGGAATATTTCTCTGTCTGCAAAGATGTGCATAAGGAAACACAAGTTATGTAGTACCCGATTACCAAATAGGCAGAGTAGGCACCTGCCTATGGGCCCTGAGCCTTTTAGGGGCCCCACAATGGAGAAAAATAATTTGACCTTGAAAGAAAATTATAATCAAGCTTTCTTATTTACACAGTAAAAGCAACCAAAAGTGACCAGACACTAAATATCTATATTTATATACAGGCAATTCCCCAATTTTCTCTTTAAGCAGAAAATATATATATATATATATATATATATATACACACACAGAGAAAGAAAACCACAGCACTCACCACACCAGAAGCGGGGCACAGCTATGCACTTACCACTCACAGGGCGGGGTGCATGTAACACAGCACTCTCCACCACAAAAGCAGGGTACACAGCTGCACTATCCACTCACAGGGCGGGGTGCATGTAGCCCATGACCACATCGCTCTAATAAATACAAACAAGGAACCCAGCACTCACCAAAGTAAACTCCGTTATCCTCAACAATTCAATAAATAAAATGATGGGGGTTTAGTTAGTGGATTGGCCAATGCACGGAAGCCTGCATACCGATTTTCAAGGTACCCCACCTTCATGCAGGTCCTACACTATCACAGAGTCTTAAAACCTGACTACTTCACTGCTGTTGCACACATCATCTGCCTGCTTAAGCTTTCTCATGCACCCCTGTGTGGACTTTATTATCCTGAACCTGTCTCAGCTGTTCCTTAGCAATCATCTTTGAGCTAGTGCAAAAGGTGACTAGTGTACCTTTAAAAGCCACAAAGGTGTGGCAGGTACAAATTAAACTTAGCAGGCAGATGATGTGTGTAACACATACTTGCCTACTCTCCCGCAATGGCCGGGAGGCTCCCGAAAATCGGGTGACCCTCCCGGCCCCACGGAAGAGCAGGCAAGTCTCCCGGAAACGGGGTCCCCCCTGCCCGTCCGCCCACTTAGTATGTAAAGTGGGCGGTTCGGGCAGTTGATGACGCGATTCTTGCAGAATCGCGTCATCATAGCCACGCCCCCTGCCGTGTAATGCCGGTGATCGCGGCATTACAGAGCGGGGGCGTGGCTTAAAGCGGGTGTCAGCGTGACCCCGCCCTTGCTCCGCCCCCGCCCGCCCTTGCTCCGCCTCCGTCCCGCCTCCTCCCCACGTCATATCCCTCCTCTGCCCCCTTGCTGAGCCGACCTGGCTGCTCTCTCCCGCAGAGAGCAGCCAGGATGTCGGCAAGTATGGTGTAACAGCAGTGAAGTAGTCAGGTTTTAAGACTCTGTGATAGTGTAGGACCTGCATGAAGGTGGGGTACCTTGAAAATCGGAATGCAGGCTTCCGTGCATTGGCCAATCCACTAACTAAACCCCCATCATTTTATTTATTGAATTGTTGAGGATAACTGAGTTTACTTTGGTGAGTGCTGGGTTCCTTGTTTGTGTGTGTGTATGTATCATACTTGCCTACCTGCCCCTCTCCATGAGGGAGAAAATGCTCTGTTCCTGGACTTTCCTGGTAATGTATGATTGCCATCACCTGTGGTGAAACACCTTTCTTATCAATTACCTAGCTCACCACAGGTGATGGCAATCATACATTTCCAGGAAAGTCCAGGAACAGAGCATTTTCTCCCTCATGGAGAGGGTCAGGTAGGCAAGTATGGTATGTATGTATATATATATATATATATATATATATATATATATATATATATATACACACATACATACATACATACATACATACATACACACATACACACACTTGTGGTTGCACACAAATGTATACTTTTTACGGTCTATAATATACTATTTTCCTGAGCATTCTGCACTAATTAAGCAAGAGAAGACTAGTATGCAGATAGATACTAAGGCACACTGTGGTATAAACGGGTGGTGGTCGGGTGACCGACAGTCACATGACCTCCTCCACCATCCCAACCACTCACTATCCCGATGGTCGGCATGCCGACCAACAGGGACTATTTCCACTCGTGGGTGTCCACGACACCCATAGAGTGGGAATAGAACCCGTGGCGACTGCAGGTCACCACCGAGCCCGCAAAGGGCTTGCTGCACTCGCCCCTCCCCGCCGGGATCCCGGCGTCGGTATGCTGCCGGGATCCCGGCGTCGGAAAGCTGACCGGCAGTCTCCTGACCGCCGGTCAGCCGTACTACACCTGTATAAACCAAAACTAAATACATGGTTGTTCAATAAAAACAGCTCAATAGCATATAAGAATCTATATATAAAACACACTATATACAAAAATATTCCTGAAGTCGGTTGATCATATAATGGTGAGTCAATTCTTCAGAAGAATTGGAAGAACACAATAAGCGCTGCGTCCACACCTTTATCCGAGTCTTGTACAGGGAGACCTGCTGCCAGGGCCGCCATCAAGGGCGTATCCTGTGTACACTTGTCCCGGGCCCGGTCACTCTTTCTGCAGGAGAAGCTGGGAATGGTGGGAACTTTGCGGTCAGCGGTGAGGTTACTTTCGATCAACCGCTGACCTCAAAGTTCCCACCATTGGATACAATGGAGCGCATGGGCGCTACATTGTATCTGTGCCGTGTGCTGCCTGACAGACACTACAGGAGCACACAGCCAATCAGGAGAGTGCCACGACGTGGCGCTCCCTGATTGGCTGAAGGGACCCTCTTTGACAGGAGTCAGGGGGGGTCCTGGCAGTCGGGGAAAGGGCTCCCATGTGTAAACATTTGACCCCTTTCAGTGCGTGGTCGGGTTTCAGTTTTATTTTTTTGCCAAGTACGTGGATTATACAAAGGAAAGAAGATACCCTGGATTATGCGAGTATAATTTTTTTCACAGGTACCCCTAGGATTCTACATGGAGAAGAGGACCGAGCCACATGTGAACATAGGTAAGTATGTATGTATGGTGGTGTGCATGTATGTAATAAAATTTTACTTTCACGGTGTGTGTGTGTCCTGTTTTTTGTGGGGTATTTTTTTTAGTAGTAGTACTACAGGTACCAGCGGGCCCGGTTTTCCACCGCATGCTGGTACTTGTGGTTCTCCAAGTACCAGCTTGCAGGGGAGGCTTGCTGGGACTTGTAGTACTGCTACTAAAAACAATATTCTCATTTTTACAAAAGGCTCTCAGTCCCCCATCCGCCGCCCTTGGATGGGGGGGGGGGGCAGCTTCGGGCTTCACCCCTGGCCCTTGGGTGGCTGGAGGGGGAGACCCCTTGATTTAAGGGGTTCCCACTCCTCCAGGGTACCCCGGCCAGGGGTGACTAGTTGGGTATGTAATGCCAGGGCCGCAGGGACCAATATAAAAGTGTCCCCCGGCTGTGGCATTATGTACCTGGCTAGTGGAGCCCGGTGCTGGTTTCAAAAATACGGGGGACCCCTACGCTTTTTGTCCCCCGTATTTTTGGAACCAGGACCAAGCGCAGAGCCCGGTGCTGGTTTATGAAATATGGGGGAACCTCAGTAATTTTTTTCCACATATTTTGTGAACAAGGACCGGCTCAAAGAGCCCAAGGCTGGTTTTGCTTAGGGGAGGGGGGGGGGGGGGGGGGGGGTAGACCCCACGCATTTTTGTCCAGCAAGTTTAACACAATCCAACCCCTTCCCACTGATAAACATGCAGAGATCTCATGGATCCGTGCATGCCTATCAGAACACGGTAAAAAAAAAAAGCAGGTCTGTTTTATTTTAGCTTTTTCTTACAAATTGTATTTTTTCACGGCAGTGTTTGGCTATTGCCGGCAGTGTTTGTGAATTACACTTTTTAGTAAATTACCGAGTTCTACCAAATAACAGGCGTATTTGACCGATGGTGTATTCATTCGTAATTTTTTTCTTTGACTTCCAAAAAAATACGAATGCCCTCATCACTGCCGAGATTTGAGTTTAGTAAATTCCCGAGATGACACTTTGAAGAAAAAACACCATCTCGGTCAAAATCGGGAGCTTAGTAAATATACCCCCTGGCCCCCATTTTTGTTTTGTTTTTTCAAAGGCTTTAAAAACAGATTCTTTGATATAAAAGAAAAACTTTTAGCTTATAAAGGATTAGTAGATCACAATAGCAGGTGACAGGGAAATCATGTAATACACCACAGGCTGCGGCTCCTCTTCACCAGGACTGGTAGGATCCATCGCCATCTTAGAACAGCATTTCTTGTCATCTGCTACTGTGATCTAGCCGTCTATCAATTATAAGCTAAGACAAAGCTTTCTGAATGATGCGTCACCCTGCAGAGACTGTGTAATATAATATATCCTCACAGGAGACTGCACAGCTCACATATGTTGTATTCATGTACCTGTGTTATGCTATTGTTTTCTTTAATAATATCTAAGTTTATAATAAAATTGTCTCTTTTCAGTACTTAGTCCGTGCTATTTATGAAGACTGGAATGTGAAGGGGGAAGGGGGAAGGGGGGGGGGGGGGCCTATTTTGTCTGTCCCGGGTCTCACAATTTCTGATGGCAGCCCTGCCTCCTGCTTTCTCCCTCTGCTCCAGGTGCTGACTCAACAATATCTCCTATATAATAGCCCAGATATGTGACTCTGTGCCTGGGCCTCTAATGCTGGGCGTGGCTAGGAGCTCTCATTGGGTTAGTGGCAGGTTTATCACACCCAGTCCACAGCTGATTGGGGGAGAAACGCCCTCCCACACAGGTTACATCCAATGGGAGGCTCTGCCCTTTGGCTGCTGTGTGTTCCCAGAGCAGGATTAACAATGGGGCTGATGGAGCCGCAGCTCTAGGTCCACACCCCAAAATAGGCCCACTGCATCTGCAGCAACACACCCTCCAACACTTAAAATTTGATACAAATGCGAAAAGGGGACGTGGCCACGGGTACATCGGCGTGGCCACGCCCCTTTTTCCTATACTTTCAATGGAAGGTTGGAGTGTCAAAAATCAGTACCGACAAAAAAAAAAAAAAAAAAGGTTTTTTGTGCCTCTCCTGCCAAACAAGTACAGCTGGAGGGTATGCCACTGCATCTGCAGCAAGTCTCTGCGCTGTAGACAGGGGGGGAAAAAATCCTTTTACTGCAGCGTCCTATGTCCTGCTGCCAGTCCGCTTGCCCCCTCCTGCATCAACAATCCCCACTCCCTAGCCGCGCCGCAGGTGGAACAAAAGCTGCTGCGGCCACCGGCATAGATGTGTATGAAAGCGGTGCAGCGGAAGGCTTTCATAGCCCTCCCTGCGCTGCATACTCTCTGAGCCTCGAAGCCTCCTCTGCGTGTGACGTCACATACACACACACACACACACTCTTTCCAGACACCTAATAAAGTCTGGCTAGCTGTAGCAGCTCATCTTCCTGCTGCAGCATGGTCCCGTCTAGCTCCGCCCCTTATTTCCATCTAGCTCCGTCCCCTTTGGCTCCCACTGGCCGCTGAATGTCACACAGGGGAGAGGAGGTGGGAGTGAAGGCTTTGTGCTGCCGATCATAAAGGACAAACAGAGCGTCCGATTTTCTGTGACGAGCAGTCCTCTTCACATAGATCTTCAAAGCCCTCACAACATCCGAAGATTTTGAAGCAATTGAGGAGTCCGTAGCCACTAGCACCACAATAGGTTGGTTGATATGAAAAGCCGCCACAACCTTTGGAAGGAACTGTTGACGCGTCCTGAGTTCCGCCCTATCTTCATGGAAGACCAAATAGGGACTTTTACTGGACAAAGCCCCCAATTCTGACACACGTCGCGCAGAAGCCAAAGGCAACAAAGTGACAGCCTTCCACGTGAGAAACTTGACCTCAGCCTCCTGTAAAGGCTCAAACCAATCCAATTGCAGGAAATGCAACACCACGTCAAGATCCCAGGGTGCTGTTGGTGCCACAAAGGTAGGCTGGATGTGCAGAACCCCTTTCAAAAAGGTCTGAACCTCAGGGAGGGCAGCCAATGGTTTTTGGAAGAAAATGGATAAAGCCGAAATCTGGACCTTTAGGGATCCCAATCCCATATCCACTCCTGCTTGCAGGAATAGGAGAAACCATCCAAGTTGAAACTCCACCTTAGGAAACTTCTTGGATTCACACCAAGACACATACTTTTTCCAAATTCGATGGTAATGTTTAGCCATTACTCCCTTCTTAGCCTGTATCAGGGTTGGAATAACCGCGCTCAGAATACACTTCCGAGCTTAGATCTGGCGCTCAACCGCCATGCTGTCAAACGTAACTGTGGTAAGTCTTGATAAGTGAACGTTCCCTGTTGCAGAAGGTCCACCCAAAGAGGTAGAGGCCTTGAATCTTCCAGTAGTAGACCCAGCAGATCTCCGTACCAAGCCCTCCTTGGCCAGTCCAGAGAAATGAGGATCGCCTAAACTCTTGTTCTTTTTACAAGCTTTAGAATTCTTGGCATGAGAGGAAGTGGAGGGAACACACATACTGACTTGAACACCCACGGGGTTGCCAGGGAATCCACTGCCACTTCTTCTGGGGCTCTCGACCTGGAACAGTACCTCCGAAGCTTCCTGTTGAGGCGGAAGGCCATCATGTCTATGTGAGGTACACCCCAACGCAGGGCTGTTTCTAGCCAATTTGGCTCCCAGTGCGAGATTTAAAAATGCGCCCGCCCATGACATAAAAAAAATGTGCCCGCCCCCCCCCACACACCTAGATGGAAAAAAAACACTTGCGCTAATCTGAATGGGTGTGGCCTCATTTAAATGGGCATGGCCCCATCTGAAAAGACTACCTCACAATCCAGTTTTTGAACCTGCTCCAACAGATCATGACCACCACAGGAAAAAAAAATTCTACCATATTAAGCCCCACACAGTACTGCCCCCTGCACCATATTATGCCACACACCGCAATGCCCTTGATACATTAAATCCCCACACTACGGCAGGCAAGAGTCCCCATTTCACACATTACAGCATGTGGCCCCATTTTACGCAGAGAGAGAGAGAGAGAGAGAGAGAGAGAGAGAGAGAGGGAATACTTACCGCTTACCGCTCTTCGGCCCGCCTCACCACTCGCTCCTCGCGCCGGCCTTTCCCTCTTCCTAACTTGGATCCCCCTCTGTACTCCGCTCGGGGGTAGGGGACTTTTGCGGAGTGACTGGGTTGCGTCGTGGCGTAACGACGCAACCGCGTCATTCTGTGAAACTCCGCCCCCCGAGCGGGTTACTCGGGGAGAAATAGGAGAGGGAAGCATGAAGCCACAGTTAGTGACGCGGCGGGCGCCCAGTGCGGTTGCACTGCTCGCCTGCCCCAAGAAACGGCCCTGCCCCAACTACTTGTTACCTCCTCGAACACATCCGGGTTGAGGCACCACTCTCCTGGATGGAGATCGTGTCTGCTGAGGAAGTCCGCTTCCCAGTTGTCCACTCCCGGAATAAAGATTGCAGACATCGCCACTGCGTGCCTTTCTGCCCAGAGGAGGATTTTTGTCACCTCTGACATTGCAGCCCTGCTCTTCGTTCCGCCCTGTCGGTTTATGTAGGCCACTGTCGTTACGTTTTCCGAATGCACCTGAACGGCCTGATCTTGCAGAAGGTGTGCTGCTTAAAGAAGACCGTTGTACACGGCTCTTAGCTCCAGGATGTTTATTGGAAGAAGGGATTCCTGACTTGACCACCTTCCTTTTAAGGTTTCTCCTTGGGTGACTGCTCCCCAACCTCTGAGACTTGCATCCGTGGTTAGAAGGATCCAGTTCTGAACCCCGAACCTACGGCCCTCCAGAAGGTGAGGCAGTTGCAGCCACCAGAGGAGTGAAATCCTTACTTTCGGCGACAGACGTATCCTCTGGTGCATGTGTAGGCGAGATCCCGACCACTAGTATAGATGATCCAGCTGAAAAGACAGAGCATTAGATCTTCCATACTGCAGAGCCTCGTTAGAGGCAACCATCTTCCCCAGAAGGCGAATGTACTGATGAACCGATACCCGGGCAGGCTTCAAGTTCAAGACATCCCGGACCATTGTCTGCATCGCCAACGCTTTCTCCACTGGCAGAAAAACCCTCTGCACCTCCGTGTCGAGGATCATCCCCAGGAAAGACAGCCTCGGAAGGGTCAGGATCCAACCGTGCTCCCTGAGCAGATGAGTCGTGAGAGCAGTGGCCTGTAACAACTTCTCCCTGGATGATGCCTTTATCAGCAGATCGCCCAGATATGGAATTATGTTCACCCCCTGCCTGCGGAGGAGAACCATCATCTCTGCCACCACCTTGGTGAAGACCCTAGGTGCCGTGGAGAGACCGAATGGCAGTGCTTGAAACTGATAGTGATTGACCGGAGATAAGCCTGATGTGGCGACCAAATGGGAATGTGGAGGTACGCATCCTTGATATCCAGGGACACCAGAAACTCCCCCTCCTCCAGACCTGAGATCACCGCCCTCAGGGACTCCATTTTAAATATGAACTCCCTTAGATAAGGGTTTAGCGATTTCAAGTTCAAAATATGCCTTACCGAACCATCAGGCTTTGGTACCACAAAAAGGTTCGAATAGTAACCCTTGTTTTGCTGAGGAGGTGGAACTGGAACAATGACCTCTGACTTTTCCAATTTTTGGATGGCTTCCTGTAAGATAGCTCTGTCTGTCAGTAAGCCTGGCAAGTCTGATTTGAAGAATCAGTGAGGCGAGAGATTTTGAAACTCCAGCCTGTACCCCCGAGACACAATATCCTGTACCCAGGGATCCAGGCCGGACGACACCCAGACGTGGCTGAAACGTCTGAGTCTTGCTCCCACCTGACCGTCTTCCAGGCTGTGCAGTCCACCATCATGCTGAGGATTTAGAGGTACCAGAAGCAGGCTTCTGGTCCTGGGAACCTACAGGTGCAAGTTTTTTGGACTTTGCACGACCTCCTCTGAAGAAGGTGGTAGAAGGCATGGACTTCGTCTTAGTGGCCCGAAAGGACTGCAAAGCAGATGAAGAGAAAGCTCCACCTTCTACGAAGAAACCTGAGGGAAGAAAAGGTGACTTACCCACGGTTGCCGTGGAAATCCACTTATCTAGTGCTTCCCCAGATAGAGCCTGACCTGTGTAGGGTAGGTTCTCCACACTCCTCCTGGATTCCGCGTCGGCAGACTATTGGCATAGCCAGAGTCCCCTGCGAGCTGAGACAGACATGGAAGATATTCAAAGAAGATATTCTTGCATTCAGCGTTCCCAAATCCTTCATGGATTCCACCATAAACCCGCAGAATCCTGTATGTTACGTAAAAACAGTTCAATATCACTTCCATCCAGTGTATCTAAGCCCTCTAGTACAGTGCCTGACCACTTTACTATAGCTTTAGAAATCCATGCACAGGCAATACTATGCCTCAAAGCCACCCCAGAAGCAGTGTATATGGATTTGAGCGTAGTGTCAATCTTACGATCAGCCGGTTCTTTTAATGCGGAAGAACTCGGGACCGGTAAAACCACCTTTTTCGACAGCCTGGAGACAGATGCGTCTACTACGGGAGGGGTCTCCCAACTTTTCCTATTCTCTTCAGGGAAGGGAAAAGCCACCAGAATCCTTTTGGGAATCTGGAATTTTTTTCCTCCGGGTCCTCCCAGGACTTAACAAATATAGCGTTTAATTCTTTGGACGCAGGGAAGGTTAGCGAGGCTTTCTTATTGTCTGTGAAGTAAGCCTCCTCAACCTGCACCAGTGGTGTCTCAGTAATGTGTAACACATCTCTAATGGCTTCAATCATCAGCTGCACCCCTTTTGCAAGAGATGCCGCCCCCTCAGCACATCCCCATCACCGTCTCTCGTGTCGAAGTCGTTATCCGTGTCATCCTGCATAATCTGGGCAAGTGCACGTTTCTGAGGGTACACGCTAGGGTTTTTTGAAAGTATAGGAATGGAACCCGACCACCCTGCCATCTGCTTTAAAACCTGAGTCTCAGTTTCAGTATGGGCCACCCCAGAGATCTCAGAGAGCAGTCCCTTAATAGAAGCCAGCCATTCTGGCTCAGGAACAGGAATCAGGGACAAAACATTGCCTTCCTGGGTACATGAAATGGACTCTTCTGGAGAAGAAGCGTCCTCCGAAGCATATGACACAGACTCCCTGGACATGGTTATGTGAGAGACACACAGACACACACACACACACACACACACACACACACACACACACACGAAAATGTCAGACACAGTTTCCCCCCAAATCCTTCAGAGAAGCTCAGAGTTTGGAGCCAGCACACACACAGCGCTACCCTAGGTAAAGACAATGGTGGTCATTCAGAGTTGATCGCTCGCTAGCAGTTTTTAGCAGCCGTACAAACGCATTATCGCCGCCCACTGGGGAGTGTATTCTTGCTTTGCAGAAGTGGAAACACTTGTGCAGCAGAGCGCCTGTAAAAACATTTTGGGCAAAACAAGACCAGCCCCGTAGTTATTCTTCTTCTCCATTGATTCTAACGTTGGAGAGTTGGCTTTTGACGTCACACACCCACCCAGCCACGCCTGCATTTTCCCTGGCACGCCTACGTTTTTCCAAACACTCCCTGAAAACGGTCAGTTGCCACCCAGAAACTCCCACTTCATGTCAATCCTCCAGCGTTGTGCCGTGCGACTGAAAGATTCGCTAGAACCTGTGCAAAACCATAAAGAACTTTGTACCCGTATGTCGCGCATTGCGGTGCATACGCATATTAGCAATTTTTTACATAGATCGCTACGCAGCGAACAACGGCAGTTAGCGATCAACTCGGAATGACCCCCAATAACACTACCTAGAGCTGACTGTGTACCTCAATAGCTACACAGTAATTACACAGCCTCCCCCCCTTCTACAACCCCCTGGTCCCGCACAGGATCGCTGGCATTGCATGGAGGGACAGCTCTCCCTGTCAGCGTCACTGTAGATGATCTGCAGGCAGGAAAATGGCGCTGGTGAGCTGCTGGGTCCGCTCTGAGGAGAAGCTCCACCTCCCGAACATGGCGCTGTTTCCCGCTCTTCATTGTATTATACTGGCCTGAGGATTTCTGCTGCCAGTAATCCGGGGACCCCGACAGGCTTGCCGGCCAGTGTAGGGTATAGACGCTGGCTCAGGGCGCCCCTTACTGCGCCGCACTATGTACCGCCTAGCCCCAGAGCACAGATAGTACTGCGCTCCTTACCCTGTTGCCACCATCTTCACACCAGCTCCTTGCTTGCCAGGGGGGGCGGTGACTCACTCGCCAACAAAGTCTTCTGGCTCTGTAAGGGGGTGGCGGCATGCTGTGGGGGTCAGCGATCCCCTGTGGCGGCGAACAATCCTCTCCCTCAGGAGCTCAGTGTCCTGTCAGCAGAGATAGTGGCTCAGACCCCGCAGGGCGGACACTACTCCCCCCCTTAGTCCCACGAAGCAGGGAGGCTGTTGCCAGCAGCCTCCCTGTGCCTATTACTCTTAGAAAAAAATGATAAAACTAAAGAAGCTCTAGGAGCTCCCCTAGCTGTGACCGGCTCCTCCGGGCACATTTTCTAAAATGAGTCTGGTAGGAGGGGCATAGAGGGAGGAGCCAGCCCACACTCTCAAACTCTTAAAGTGCCAGTGGCTCCTAGTGGACCCGTCTATACCCCATGGTACTAATGTGGACCCCAGCATCCTCTAGGACGTAAGAGAAATGGGGTGACTGCAGTGAACCGACGCTACGAGTAGTAGGGTCCCAACATAACCGTCAGGTCCATGCGATCACTTCGGGTGAATGTATCACCCGGAACAGGCAAGGGCAGGGGATCCTAAAGGAGCCCGTCCCTATGATGTGGAGAGTGCACGTCCGGGCCTTCTGCACGTGCACGATCAGCCTCACCACCATACACAGGGGCCATTTCTAGCATAGAATTCCTGGGGAACCCTGTCGGAACTACATCCAGTGTAGTGTAGCCCATAGCCTACAATGGAACTACTGCAAGCTGAGGATTGCGGTAGATGTGAGGGCCAATATCGAGAATGCAAAATTGATACATTGGGCAGCATCGCATCCCTCATAGACAATGTTTGGGTTGACCACTATTGGTCGACAGTAAGTAGGTCAACAGGGATGCTAGGTAGACAGGTCAAAAGGACGACGAGTTTGAGGTTTTTTGGTGTCGTTTTCTCCGTGCAGTGACTGGGAACCCCAATTAGTGCACAGTGTCAATTCTGAATTGTGTACAATTCTGGGCACCTTACTACAAAAAGGATATCCTAGAGCTGGAATACGAGGAAAGGCTTGCAAAACTAGGCATGTTTACACTGGAAAAGAGGAGATTAAGAGGGGACATGATCAACATTTACAAATCTATAAGGGGACAATATACAGATCTTGTGCAGGACCTATTTTTGGTTAGATCAACACAGAACTCGTGGACACTCGCTCAGGTTAGAGGAGAGGAGATTCCGCACAATATGGCGTAAAGGCTTTTTTACGGTAAGGTCGATATGCGTTTGGAATTCCCTGCCTGAGGGAGTTGCAATGGCCGGCTCAGTCAACACCTTTAAGAATGGGTTAGATAAATTCCTAATGGATAAGGATATCCAGGGTTACGGGGCATAGTCACGCACTATGGTTATTATAAAAAAGAGGGGTAAAACGTAACGGCAGTCATCAACATCAGTCAAAGTTTTATACAAAATAATCGTGCATAGGAGGCCACAAATAGGTTGAAATCGATGGACAATTGTCTTTTTTCAACCTTCGATACTATGTATGTTACTATGTGTCCCTTCGCATGGCTCTCTTTGCTCACCATGCTTTGGGCAAGGTGCCTCGCTCTGCTCAGCACAGGTTAATATTCCCAATCGTAGTCCGCGTAGATCGTTAAATATGAAAAAGTAAAAAAAATAAAAATACAAAAAATAAAATTAAAAAAAAAATGAAAAATTCATGTCAACCTTTTGACCTGTCAACCTAGAACTTGTCAACCTAAAGACCCAGTTGACCCAGAAATCCTGTCAACCAATAGTGGTCGACCCAAACATTGTCGACCTAAAGATCGGATCCCGTGGACACAGTGCTTATTGTATCCTGGGAGAAACGGGTGTACTACATTATACACTGCTCAAAAAAATAAAGGGAACACTAAAATAACACATCCTAGATCTGAATGAATGAAATATTCTTATTAAATACTTTGTTCTTTACATAGTTGAATGTGCTGACAACAAAATCACACAAAAATTATCAATGGAAATCAAATTTATTAACCCATGGAGGTCTGGATTTGGAGTCACACTCAAAATTAAAGTGGAAAAACACACTACAGGCTGCTCCAACTTTGATGTACTGTCCTTAAAAGAAGTCAAAATGAGGCTCAGTGTGTGTGGCCTCCACGTGCCTGTATGACCTCCGTACAACACCTGGGCATGCTCCTGATGAGGTGGCGGATGGTCTCCAGAGGAATCTCCTCCCAGACCTGGACTAAAACATCCGCCAACTCCTGGACAGTCTGTGGTGCAACTCTGTGGCGTTGGTGGATGGAGCGAGACATGATGTCCCAGATGTGCTCAATTGGATTCAGGTCTGAGGAACGGGTGGGCCAGTCCATAGCATCAATGCCTTCGTCTTGCAGGAACTGCTAACACAATCCAGCCACATGAGGTCTAGCATTGTCTTGCATTAGGAGGAACCCAGGACCAACCGCACCAGCATATGGTCTCACAAGGGGTCTGAGGATCTCATCTCGGTACCTAATGGCAGTCAGGCTACCTCTGGCGAGCACATGGAGGGCTGTGCGACTCCCCAAAGAAATGCCACCCCACACCATTGTTCTCAGTGAGAACCTGCTTTCATCTGTGAAGAGCACAGGGCGCCAGTGGCGAATTTGCCAATCTTGGTGTTCTCTGGCAAATGCCAAACGTCCTGCACGGTGTTGGGCTGTAAGCACAACCCCCATCTGTGGACGTCGGGCCCTCATAGCACCCTCATGGAGTCTGTTTCTGATCGTTTGAGTAGACACATGCACATTTGTGGCTTGCTGGAGGTCATTTTGCAGGGCTCTGGCAGTACGCCTCCTGTTCCTCCTTGCACAAAGGCGGAGGTAGTGGTCCTGCTGCTGGGTTGTTGCCCTCCTACTGCCTCCTCCATGTCTCCTGATGTACTGCCCTGTCTCCTGGTAGCGCCTCCATGCTCTGGACACTACGCTGACAAACACAGCAATCCTTCTTGCCACAGCTCGCATTGATGTGCCATCCTGGATGAGCTGCACTACCTGAGCCACTTGTGTGGGTTGTAGACTCCATCTCATGCTACCACTAGAGTGAAAGCACCGCCAGCTTTCAAAAGTGACCAAAACATCAGCCAGAAAGCATAGGAGCTGAGAAGTGGTCTGTGGTCACCACCTGCAGAACAACTCCTTTATTGGGGGTGTCTTGCTAATTGCCTATAATTTCCACCTGTTGTCTATTCCATTTGCACAACAGCATGTGAAATTGATTGTCAATCAGTGTTGCTTCCTAAGTGGACAGTTTGATTTCACAGACGTGGGATTGACTTGTGTTGTTTAAGTGTTCCCTTTATTCTTTTGAGCAATGTATATTATTATATATATATAGTAAAGATGAGCGGGTTCGGTTCTCCGAGAACCAAAGCCTCCCGGACTCCACGGGTCCGAGGCAGGCTCAGTTGTTCCCGCCTGACTCGGAAAACCTGAAAGAGGGAAAATGTCATCATCCCGCTGTTGGATTCTTGCGAGATTCAGATTCCATATAAAGAGCCGCGCGTCGCCGCCATTTTCACTCGTGCATTGTAGAGAGAGCGGAGAGGACGTGGCTACGTTCTCTCAGTGGAAATCTGAATATCAGTGCTCAGCATCAGTGCTTACTTATTGCTGCTCAGTAACACTAGTAGTGTGTCTCTCCTGCTCTGTGTCAGTTCTCAGTATTATCATCATCAGTGCTCAGTATCACTGCTCATTGTCTTGAGCTGCATTGTGGTGCTCAGTATACTCAGGGCCGGTTCTGGGGCTCTTTGCGCCCCGGGCAGCATTAGGGGGCGTGGCTTCGTACAGGTGGCGTGGTCATTTACGCCCCATGTACAGACTGAAATGATGTGTGGTGCGTGATGACGTCTTCGCGCACCGCACAGCGAAGGACCTCTCCACGAAGGGGAAATTAGACGCGTACGCGTCTAGTTTCCCTTCACAGCGGCAGCGGGGGGCACAGCAGCAGCTGATCTTGCCCTGGTGCGGCGCCCTGCGCCCTCCGGAAGGCGGCGCCCCGGCAAAAGTCCTGCTTGCCCGTGCCAAGATCCGCTACGGAGTATACTACAGTACATTACTAATAGTCCAGGGCTGCATCTTGCTGCTCAGTGCCAGTTCTCAATATCATCCTCATCAGTGCTCAGTATCACTGCTCATTGTCTTGTGCTGCATTGTGGTGACCAGTACACTACAGTACATTACTAATAGTCCAGGGCTGCATCTTGCTGCTCTGTGTCAGTTCTCAGTGTCACCTCTTCGGTGTGGAATTATTGCAACAGAAATGCAGACAACTGGTGTCAAGCCGTGTGTTGCCTTTATCAAGCTGTAATAAGTAGGGGTAAGGACGTTAACCACCTAGGAACATCCTCCCTTATACGTCACCTGGAGCATATTCATCAGAAGTCATTGACAAGTTCAAAAACTTTGGGGGACAGATGAAGCAGTCCACTGACCACTAAATCCCTTCTTCCTCTTGTACCCAAGCTCCTGCAAACCACACCACTTACTCCCTCAGTGTCAATTTCCTCCTTAGACAGGAACGCCAATAGTCCTGCAGGCCAGGTCACTGGCAAGTCCGATGAGTCCTCTCCTAACTGGGATTCCTCTGATGGATCCTTGAGTGGAATGCCTACTGCTGCTGTTGTTGCTGGGAGTCGATCGTCATCCCAGAGGGGAAGTCGGAAGACCACTTGTACTACTTCCAGTAAGCAATTGACTGTCCAACAGTCCTTTGCGAGGAAGGTGAAATATCACAGCAGTCATCCTGTTGCAAAGCGGATAACTCAGGCCTTGACAACCATGTTGGTGTTAGACGTGCGTCCGGTATCCACCATTAGTTCACAGAGAATTAGAGAATTGCTTGAGGTAGTGTCCCCCCGGTAGGTTCCACTTCTCTAGGCAGGCGATACCGAGAATGAACACAGACGTCAGAAAGAGAGTCACCAGTGTCCTAAAAAATGCAGTTGTACCCACTGTCCACTTAACCATGGACATGTGGACAAGTGGAGCAGGGCAGACTAAGGACTATATGACTGACAGCCCACTGGGTAGATGTATTGCCTCCAGCAGCAAGAACAGCAGCGGCAGTAGCAGCATCTCGCAAACGCCAACTCGTTCCTAGGCAGGCTACGCTTTGTATCACCGCTTTCCAGAAAAGGCACACAGCTGACAACCTCTTACGGAAACTGAGGAACATCATCGCAGATTGGGTTACCCTAATTGGACTCTCCCGGGGATTTGTGATATCGGACAATGCCACCAATATTGTGCGTGCATTACATGTGGGCAAACTCCAGCACGTCCCATGTTTTGCACATACAATTAATTTGGTGGAGCATATTTTTTTTTTTAAATGACAGGGGCGTGCAGGAGATGCGGTCGGTGGCCCGAAGAATTGCGGGCCACTTTCGTCATTCAGCCACCGCATTCCGAAGTCTGGAGCGCCAGCAAACACTCCTGAACCTGCCCTGCCATCATCTGAAGCAAGAGGTGGTAAAGAGGTGGAATTCAACCCTCTATATGCTTCAGAGGATGGAGGAGCAGCAAAAGGCCATTCAAGCCTATACATCTGCCTACGATATAGGCAAAGGAGGGAGAATGCACCTGACTCAAGCGCAGTGGAGAATGATTTCAACGTTGTGCAAGGTTCTCCAACCCTTTGAACTTGCCACATGTGAAGTCAGTTCAGACACTGCCAGCCTAAATCAGGTCATTCCCTCCAGTGTGTACTCCGAAAGAGTGTTTAGTGCAGCCGGTCACCTTGTCAGCGATCGGCGTAGGTAGATTACTTCTAGAAAATGTGAAGATAATGTTCAGAATTGGACTTTGAGTGGCGCACTAAAGCTAAATAATCACACAATAAAATGTAACTTTTATTATTATTAAATTAAAAAGGCCAATAACTGTGAAATATTATAATAAATTCAGACAAGTCAAGACACCGTGTAACATATATTGTTAAAAACCACACTCTTTTCATCCAATGTGCTGTGCAATGTCCTATATGATCAATAAATTTATCATAGGTTCTATGACCTTCCACATAAATTGAGTTAGTGCTGTCAGAATATACTCCCAATAATCAATTGGGTTTGTTTAGTGCGAATGTCAGTGTAATAGCCACACGTGTAGTATCAAACGTTATTTGAACTCCAGTAAATTTCCATTTGTCAAGTATTTCATATACATAGAGGAAAGATGATGGTCTAATAGTAAGTATTCCCGCTTGTGAGCTATTGAGACAGGTACTCTATTATAATTCTTATGGTGACTATTCCTAAATTATAAAAGAACTTTCCATACATCACACAAGTTGATGAATATTATTGTGAGGTATCTCTCTCTATACCCAGTTAGCGTTCTCAGTCACTGCTGTCAGCGCCACTGTATATATTGTGTATGTTCAGAAGGATAGCCGATTGATGCCAGAATATATTATTCATAAAGATGTTAAGTTATTAAGTATAAAGTATCTAATATTAATTAGCATTCTCAGTCTATGCTGTCGACGCATGAGGTATTGCCCCTCTGGGTGAGAATATATATATATATATATATATATATATATATATATACTAGGTGCTTCATCGCGCCCTACGGGCGCTCTTCACACCGTCGCAAGGGGCTACGCCCCCTTAGCCCTTGCATGCCTTTCTGGGGTTCAATATTTGTGTTATATGGAGTATCACCTGCATTCCTTTGTTAGTGGTTAAATATTGCACAATGAAAGGGTGTGCGATGGTGAAGGAGGCGCAGGCCCTTGCGACAGCGTGAACAGCACCTGCAGGCCACAATGTACAGAATGTAGCGGGTGCGGGGGGTACTGCGGATGGTGTCTGTAGATGCTGCGGATGGAGGGGGGGGCAGAAGTGGGGGTGGAGCAGAAGAGTGGGGGATGCAGATGGGGGAGGGGTCCGGAGGCACTGCAGGTGGGGGAGGGACAGGGGTGCCATGGGTGGGGGAGGGGCAGGTGTGGTGATGTTGCAGATGGGTGAAGGGTTCCGGAGGTGCTGTGGGATGGGAAGGGGCGGGAGTGCCACTGGTGGGGTAGGGGTCCGTAGGCGCCATGGGTAGGGGAGGGGCAGGTACGGGTGTTGAGGCAGATGGGGAAGGAGGTCCGGAGGTGCTGCAGGTGGTGGTGGGGCAGGTGCGGGGGGGACCGCAGATGGAGGAGGGTGTCTGCAGATGCTGCGGGTGGAGGGGGGCAGGTGTGGGGGAGACATATAAGGGGGGTGAATGGTGGAGGGGGCCTGGAGATTGCTGGGGGTGGTGAAGAGGCGGAGGAGTGGGAGCCACGGGTGGTGTAGGGGGTCTGGAGGCACAGCTTGTGGGGGAGGGGTGGAGTGCCGCATGTGGTGGAGGGGAAGGTGCGGAGGTGTGGTGCATTGGGGAGAGGTCTGGAGGTGCTGCGGGTACTGTACCTGCCAAAAAGGTAGTTGGAGGGTATGCAGCGACGGGGCCAGGACAGGGGCGATGGGGCCAGGACAGGGGCGACGGGGCCAGGACAGGGGCGACGGGGCCAGGACAGGGGCGACGGGGTCAGTGTAGGGGCGGCAGGACCAGGACAGGGGTGTCAGGGCCAGTATAGGGTTGACAGGGCAAGCACAGGGGTGACAGGGCCAGGATAGGGGTAGCAGGGCCAGCATAAGGGTGACAGGGCCAGGATAAGGGTGAAAGGGCCAGGATAAGGGTGGCAGGTCAAGGCCAGGGGATACAGGGACATGACAGAACACAGGGCACGGGAGAGATTGGTATTAGGGACAGAACAGTGGTGACAGACAGATGTGTCTTACCGGAGTCACTGCTGCTGGCTGCTGCTGTTCCACTCCAACCTGTTGGCATCTGCTGCTGGTGGAGACTTGGCATGGCTGACTCTCTTAGGCTGTATTCCTGCTTCCTCTGCCCGTCCGCATCACTCCCCCCCTCCTCAGTCACACACCGCAGACCTCGCGCAGCTGCCGGGCACTGTGGTAAGGTGAGACTGGGAGTGACTGGTTAGCCCCCAGGAGATGCTGCGGCTGGAGGGAGGAGGGGGTCATAGCATGCACGTGGCGCGGACCTCACGGCTGCTGGGCACAATGGTAAGGGGAGACTGGGAGTGACTGGTTAGCTCCCAGGAGACGCTGATGCTGGAGGGAGGAGGGGGTCAGAGCCTGCAAGCAGCGCGGACTTCTGCAGCGCTACCCGTTGGCTAAAGTGTGTGAAGGAGCTGGGCGCACCTCACTGTGGGTGGCAGCGCTGCAGCTAGCGGTGGGGTTGCCGGGGCTGGAGATAACAAAGGCAGTACGGAAAGTGCACAGCGGCTGGTGACCCACAAAACTACAGCTAAGAAGCGTGGAGTGTGCCAGAATGTGACGCTCCTCCGCGCCAGAGAGACCCTGCTGAGTATGCTGATGTGGGGGTCAAGTATGGCATACCCCCTCACACCCCCCCATACCTCCCAAATGTCCCGATTTTCGCGGGACAGTCCCATTTTTTAGGGTCTGTCCCGCTGTCCCACCCGCGGGTCGCAGTGTCCTGCGGTGGGGGGGGGGGGGGCAGTTGGAAAGCTCCTGTACTCGCTGTTCTGCTTAGCAGAGCAGCGGTGAATAGTGGAGACAGAGGGAAAGGGGGCATCAGGGGGTACGGATTAAGGGGGGGTTCCAGCAGCAAAGCCGGATTAAGGGGGGGGGCAGGCGGTACGTACCGTTGGCCCCACAGTTTTAGGGGGCCCCCTGGCTGGAGTAGCTCTGTCCCAGCTCAGAAGCTCCCCCGTCCTGCCAGCAACAGCGGCAGCATTGTGCTACAGTCAACACACGCTGCTGCGTGTCGGCAGGTCTGTGGTGTTGCAGGGAGGCAGCAGTCTCCCTGCTTTCTTCTGCCTGTGCGGGTGTGTAGGGGGAGCGACCACCTACTCTGGATTTACCTCTAGCTGAGGGGCCAAAATTCCATTAAAAAAAAATCCCAGGATTTGCATAATGGGGCGTGGCCTCGCGTCCCGCGATTAGGCCACGCCCCCAACCCACAGCAGGCACAGCAATGAGATAGGGCTCCCCTGTCTCAAGTACCCTGTGCCCCCCGGACTCATAATCAGCCCCTGGGAGCATGCCAGCAGCTCACAGAGCACTGGGCATGCCCCCTCACTGACGAAAACGGGGCCCTCCCGCGAAGCCACGCCCCCTTTTCGCCGTGTGTGTGTTTGTGTGTGTGTGTGTGTGTGTGTGTGTGTGTGTGTGAGAAAGCTGGGAAATATGCACCCTGCCTGTGCCATGTCCATACTATCTGCTTCTGCAGCTGCTCCTAGTGTCCTATAGATTTGGCCAGATCTGTGACTCATTTGACTAACTCCGCCCACTGTTGTGACTCCGCCCAGCGTTAGCAAATGAATCACAGATCTGGGCTATTATATAGGACATACACACACACACACACACACACATATATACATATACACACACATACACTAGGTGATTCAGCGCGCCCTACGGGCGCTCTTCACACCGTTATAAGGTGCTAGGCCCCGTAACCCCTGCAGAAACGTGGGTTGGGGTTTGTTTGTGGTGGCAGTGTTGTATGATGTAGGTAGTGACAGTGTGCAGAGTGGAATGGTATTCTGTGGGGTGGATGTGGAGAATGGTTATTTGGGAAAGGGTGGTGCGGATGGGGGTGATGTTTTAGAGGGGCTGAAGAAAATGTGGGGTGTACATGATGCGAGTGATGGGTGGTTAGCATTAGGAGGATGGCAATAAGGGAGGGTGATGGTAAAGTGTGTGTGTGTGGGAGGAAGGGTTTGCGGACAGGTAGGTTGAGAGGGGGTGCAGGGTGTGTCTATGGCATGTGCAAGGTGGACTTGATGGGGGTGTATGTGGGTTAAGGTTAGGTTGCAAGTTTGGATGTGATAGGTTTAGGGTGGCTTTGGTCTGCATTGTGGAGGGGAGTGAAGGGACTGTGGTTGGTGAAGTGTGTTGTGGGAAGGGGTACATGGATTCGTCTGTCTGTCCGTAAGAAGCTGTGGTTGGTGGCTGATCAGAGTAAGGCTGGACGGTGGATGTGGTCCAGTCACCGTATACTTAGGCGAATTGTGTGGCTGTCCACCTGCCAACGTGTAGGTAGTGGTGTGCTGCCACTGGTCAGAAGCAGGTGACTCCGCCCAGCCCTGTGACTCCACCCAGCGTTACGGCCAGGCACAGAGTCACAGATTTGGCCTAATATATAGGAGATAGGAGAGATTGACACCCAGAGGGGCAATACCTCATGCGTTGACAGCATAGACTGAGAACGCTAATTAATATTAGATACTTTACACTTAATAACTTATTAACATCTCTATGAATAATATATTCTGGCATCAATCGGCTATCCTTCTGAACATACACAATATATACAGTGGCGTTGACAGCAGTGACTGAGAACGCTAACTGGGTATAGAGAGATACCTCAATAATATTCATCAACTTGTGTGATGTATGGAAACTTCCAAGTTCTTTTATAAATTTAGGAATAGTCACCATAAGAATTATAATAGAGTACCTGTCTCAATAGCTCACAAGCGGGAATACTTACTATTAGTCCATCATCTTTCCTCTATGTATATGAAATTCTTGACAATAGGAAATTTACTGGAGTTCAAATAACGTTTGATACTACACGTGTGGCTATTACACTGACATTCACACTAAACAAACCCAATTGATTATTGGGAGTATATTCCGACAACACTAACTCAATTTATGTGGAAGGTCATAGAACCTATGATAAATGTATTGATCATATAGGACATTGCACAGCACATTGGATGAAAAGAGTGTGGTTTTTAACAATATATATGTTACACGGTGTCTTGCACTTGTCTGAATTTATTTTAATAAATCAGTTATTGGCCTTTTTAATTTAATAATAATAATAAAAGTTACATTTTATTGTGTGATTTTTTAGCTTTAGTGCGCCACTTAAAGTCCAATTCTTTCCCTTCCTCTCAAAACATACTTCATATGTTGGCAACAATATATGGTGTGGCAGCACCCCCACAACTTGTGACCGGATATTAATCGGCATAGTTTAATTTGGGGTATTTTGTGTGTAATATATATTTACAGCTTAACATTAGTGCAGTAGATCTCCCCTTTACTTTTCCTCATATTTGAAGAGAATGTTCATCAAAATTAATTTTGATAAATTCCTCTGTGGAGACATTTACCAGCAATTGCCTATAGAACGTACACAGGGACCTGTGATGGTGGATTCCAGTGGGGACGAATTAATAATCTGTGAGGAGGGGGATGTACACAGTGAAAAGGGTGAGGAATCGGAGGATGAGGAGGAGGTGGACATCTTGCCTCTGTAGAGTCAGTTTGTGCAAGGAGAGATTGATTGCTTCTTTTTTGTTGGGGGCCCAAACCAACCAGTCATTTCAGCCACAGTCGTGTGGCAGACCCTGTGGCTGAAATGATGGGTTTGTTAAAGTGTGCATGTCCTGTTTATACAACATAAGGGTGGGTGGGAGGGCCCAAGGACAATTCCATCTTGCACCTCTTTTTTTTTTATTATTTATTTTTGCATCATGTGCTGTTTGGGGACAATTTTTTTTAAGTGCCATCATGTCTAACACTGCAGTGCCACTCCTAGATGGGCCAAGTGTTTGTGTCGGCCACTTGGGTCGCTTAGCTTAATCATCCAGAGACCTCGGTGCAAATTTTAGGACTAAAAATATTGTGAGGTGTTCAGTGTAGACTGGAAATGAGTGTAAATTATGGTTATTGAGGTTAATACTACTATAGGATCAAAATTACCCCTAAATTCTATGATTGAAAAAAAAAAAAAAAACCACCCGAATCCAAAACGCATACGAATTAGACAAAAATTCGAAAAGGCTGGTTTTGCAAAAACGTGTCCAAAACCCCAAAAATGCCCGATAGATAGATAGAGATCCAGACTTTGGCAAATAAACACACATAAGCAAATGTATGTATGGTCAACGTTTTAGGGACCGTGCTCCCTTTTATCAAGACATGAATCGTCGACCATACATACATTTGCTTATGTGTGTTTATTTGCCAAAGTCTGGAGTGCCAATTCTGCCGTTTCTATATACACTACACCTAGCAATAAGTGTTAATGGGGCACCAGACACGTTATTGCTTTTAGTCATTGTGAGTGCCGGACTCAAACTTTATATATATATATATATATACACACACACACACATACATATACACACACACACACACACACATATATATATACATATACACACACATATATACACACACACACACACACACACAAGTATTTGGACAGCCACAGATTGTGCAAGTTGACCCACTTAAAAAGTTGAGAGGTGTGTAATTTCCATCATAGGTACACTTCAACTGTGAGAGACAGAATAAAAAAAAATATGGAAATCACATTGTATGATTTTTAAACAATTTGTATATTCTTGCGGGAACTTACTGAGGGAAGGAGGTTTTTGCCCAAAATCTCACGATACATGGCCCCATTCATCCTCTCCTTAATATGGATCAGTCGTCCTGTCCCCTTTGCAGAAAGCATGATGTTTCCTCCCCCATGCTTCACAGTGGGTATGGTGTTTTTGGGATGCCATTCATCATTCTTCTCCCTCCAAACATGACGAGTGGAATTTATGCCAAAATTTTTAATTTTGCTCTCACCTGACCACATTATATTCTCCCAATCCTCCTCTGGATCATCCAGATGGTCACTGGCAAACTTTAGACGGGCCTGGACATGTGCTGGCTTAAGCAGGGGGACCTTTCGGGCGCTGCAGGATTTCAATCCATGATGACGTAGTGTGTTACTAATAGTAACCTTTGTGACTGTGGTCCCAGCTCTCTTGAAGTCATTGACCAGGTCTCCCCGTGTAGTTCTGGGCTGATTCCTCACCAGTCTCAAGATCATTGATACCCCCATGAGGTGAGATCTTGCATGGAGTCCCAGGTTGAGGGAGATTGTCAGTGATCTTGTACTTCTTCCATTTTTTAATTGCGTCAATAATTGATCTTTTCTTACCAAGCTGCTTGACTATTTTCGAGTAGCTCGTCCCAGCCTTGTGCAGCTCTACAATTTTATCCCGGGTGTCCTTAGACAGCTCTGGTCTTGACCATGGTGGAGAGGTAGCAGTCTGACTGTTTGAGGGTGTGGACAGGTGTCTTTTATACAGATAACCAGTTAAAACAGGTGCCATTAATACAGGTAACGAGTGGAGGATAGAAGAGCTTCTTAAAGAAGAAGTAACAGGTCTGTGAGAGCCAGAAATCTTGCTGCTTTGTAGGTGTCCAAATATTTATTTTCCACAAGAATATAATATAATTTGTTTAAAAATCATACATTGTGATTTCCTGGGGTTTTTTTTTCAGATTCTGTCTCTCACAGTTGAAGTGTACCCATGATGGAAATTACACACCTCATCTTTTTAAGTGGGTCAACTTGCACAATCGGTGGCTGTCCAAATACTTTTTTGCTATATATATATATATATATATATATATATATATATATATATATATATATATATATATATATATATATATATATATATAGCGCCATATGAAGGGAGAGCACTCACCAGACTTGTTAAAAGGTAAATCCTTTATTTCAGAACAAGAAGTCAAACAGCTACATCGACGTTTCGGTCCTGTCCAGGACCTTTGTCAAGATAAAAACATGGTGCAGTGTCCGGATATTTATACCCATATTGGTTCCCTCCCACCAATAAGGTGGGATACACCCACTCATGTTCAACATTAAGAATACTCCTAGTTCAATAGATGAAATAGAAAAACAATCGACCATATGGGCTCAGTATATACAAAGTGTCTAGTAGGTAATCATCAAAACGGACCAGTTAGGCTTAATAATCCATCTAAACCATTAAAAAACGGCGTGCGTTCCAGCGGCCGAGTCACTTCCGGTCCGTGAACCGCACATCCGGTCACGTGCCCCGGAAGACAGCTAAACAAAGCAACTTCCGGTCCGTGACACGCACATCCGGTCACGGAGGTGAACACGGTATACAACACATGTAAAGTTTAGTAAAGGATCTTAAAGTGGTATCCCCATCAATCATACCACACATATATGCGCATATGCTGTGGCAATCGAGGATATATCTATACAACTATTCTTTAGACGTTAAACATATTAACAAAATTGTTGTAATTGAATCCAATATATAAACATAATATTAGATAGATGTCCATAGGGATCCAGTAGATTAGATAAGCCAATTACGCTGATCAGTCAGTTCATCAAGTACTTGAAATTTTTGAAACGATCAAGGTATCCATGTTCAAGATAAGGTTATCAAGTATTAGCCAAGCTGAAAAGTAAAATAAAAAGTTAGTAAAGCCACAGACTATTACAACAGGAGGAGACAGACCGCAAAAAAAAAATTATAAAAATAAAAACAAAAGATGAAAAGTGTAGTAAAAAATAATCAAAAATAATAATAAGTTCCAGAATTTAGCCCAAATATATGCCATAATGAATGGCATCATTAAGTCCCCGTGGTCGAATGGTATCAAGGCGAAAGATCCAAGATGCCTCCTTTTTAAGAAGAATTTTAGCACGATCTCCACCCCTTCTTGGAGGATCCACCCTGTCAATTATCATACATCTCAGTGTTGCCAGCGAATGTCTGGCCTCAATAAAATGCCGGGCCACCGGTTTGTCAGAGGTACCGTCTGTGAGTGCCGACCTAATCGACAGTCGGTGATTTGCCATTCTCTCGCGGAATGTACGTATAGTCTTGCCGACATATACTAATGAACACGGACAGGTAAGAATATAAACCACGAAGTATGACGTACAAGTCACCCTTTTTCGAATAGAAATTTTTGACCTGTATGTGGGTGATGAAAGAATGTACCCACCATCATCCCCCTGCATGTCGTACAGTTGATGCAGCGGTAACATCCTGGTTTATTAGTGTTTAACCAGGTATTCGTCGATGGAACTTGTATCCTGTCAGGTAGCATAAGCAGGTCTTTTAAATTTTGTGCTCTTTTGAAACTCACTAGAGGTTTCTTGGGTAACTTCTTGGTCAGCGACGGATCAGACTTGACAATAGGCCACATCTTATGGATGGCATTACATATGGTGGATCCAGCCCCATCAAAGGTGGTCGTGATCACAAAGGGATTGTCATTCTTCGGTCTGGTGGAATTACCCCTTTCAAAAATATCTCTGGCTTTATCCAGACATCTCTTGATGGTCAAATCATCGTATCCACGTGTTGAGAACCTCTGTTTCATCTCATCAATTTGGCATAATGCTGTCATAGGATCAGAATGGTTACGAAACACTCTCAGAAATTGAGAGATAGGTAAATTCTGTTTGAGCGGTCCTGGATGATAACTGTCAAAATGTAATAAAGAATTGCGGTCTGTCTCTTTCCGGTATAGTCTGTAGCCATAGCCCAGTTCTGTGATAAAGACACTAACATCCAAAAATGAAACAGATTGGTCACTAAATTGCATTGTAAATCTAATAGGTGAATCTAGAGAATTTAATTCTTGAATCATTAGCTGTAGAGATTGTTCAGTACCTCTCCATAGCAGGAAAACATAGTCTATAAACCTACGGTAGAAAGCAATACTATCTCCAAACAGCGGGACTATATTCTCAGTTTCATAGGCATCCATAAATAAATTAGCATATGAGGGCGCTATATTGCTGCCCATCGCGGTGCCCGCCGTTTGGAGATAGTATCGCTCACCGTATCGAAAGTAGTTACAGGTGAGAATCAGTTCAATCAGAAATTCAACAGGAGGAGAACCCACATGATGTCGAGTAAGGACCTTGACAAAGGGGTACATCTGACCCCGAAACGTTGGTTTTTCTGCTGAATACACTTTTTGTACTTTAAAGTCTCCGAGTGCCGCCTCTTCTTTACTGTTTATGTGGATCTTTTTGGAGGGCACCGGAGCCATTTCAGCAAAACGGAGGAGGGAGTGCCGGTCCGTGGGGAACATTATTTATATATATATATATATATATATATATATATATATATACACACACACACACACACACACACACACACACACACACACATTATATATAACTTTATATGAAACGTAACCTGAGAACTGACGCAGACCAGTGTAATACGGCCAGTGAACGCACCATATTTGCATGCATTGCCACCTCCCAGTCCGCGCCCAGGAATACCCCTCACTTTGCTCTGAATCGGAAATCACTATCAACAACACGTGTGCGTTTGCTCAGATATTTTGCACTTGCGCAGCTGAAAATAATCACTCAACTACGATAACGTCGGCATTGCGTGCCGCTATGGATCAGGCGCACAGTGTCTGAACTGGATGACCACATATACTATGAATATGACACATATAGCAGGCACAATAATAACACACGACACTCATGTAATATGCAATTATCTCCATTTATATTTCCGCCATAACACCAAGTGCAGTATAATCAGGGGTAACAGTGTATTCCCGTATACACGTCATATATACATTCCAACCTTATATACAGGCAGTGCTGGGAAATCTCAGCCATAGAGGTCACCTTCACATGCATTTAGTTCATAGGCTCCTACTCACCCTCCTGCGACTTTTACTGAACTCATTGCCTGTCTCCTCCTGAGCCAGGTGTCATGAGGCAGAGCTGCTTTATCCATTACCCCTGTATAAGACACAGATATTCTGTGCTCCCTGCTCAGGCTATAATACACAGAGTAGACCTGTAGTTTATCTCAGGACAACAAACACAAATCAGCTCCTCCCAATGGTACAGATACATGACTGAAAAGCACAAAAAACAACCAAAAATAAGATTTTACTCACCGGTAAATCTATTTCTCGTAGTCCGTAGTGGATGCTGGGGACTCCGTCAGGATCATGGGGAATAGCGGCTCCGCAGGAGACAGGGCACAAAAAGTAAAGCTTTTAGGATCACATGGTGTGTACTGGCTCCTCCCCCTATGACCCTCCTCCAAGCCTCAGTTAGGATACTGTGCCCGGACGAGCGTACACAATAAGGAAGGATATTGAATCCCGGGTAAGACTCATACCAGCCACACCAATCACACCGTACAACCTGTGATTTGAACCCAGTTAACAGTATGATAACAGAGAAGCCTCTGAACAGATGGCTTCCAACAATAACAACCCGATTTTTTTGTAACAATAACTATATACAAGTATTGCAGACAATCCGCACTTGGGATGGGCGCCCAGCATCCACTACGGACTACGAGAAATAGGATTTACCGGTGAGTAAAATCTTATTTTCTCTGACGTCCTAGTGGATGCTGGGGACTCCGTCAGGACCATGGGGATTATACCAAAGCTCCCAAACGGGCGGGAGAGCGCGGATGACTCTGCAGCACCGAATGAGAGAACTCCAGGTCCTCCGTAGCCAAGGTATCAAATTTGTAGAATTTTACAAACGTGTTCTCCCCTGACCACGTAGCTGCTCGGCAAAGTTGTAATGCCGAGACACCTCGGGCAGCCGCCCAAGATGAGCCCACCTTCCTTGTGGAGTGGGCATTTACAGATTTAGGTTGTGGCAGGCCTGCCACAGAATGTGCAAGTTGGATTGTGCTACAAATCTAGCGAGCAATCGTCTGCTTTGACGCAGGAGCACCCATCTTGTTGGGTGCATATAGTATAAACAGCGAGTCAGACTTCCTGACTCCAGCCGTCCTTGAAATATATATTTTTAATGCTCTGACAACGTCCAGCAACTTGGAGTCCTCCAAATCGCTAGTAGCCGCAGGCACCACAATAGGCTGGTTCAAGTGAAATGCCGAAACCACCTTAGGGAGAAAATGAGGACGCGTCCGCAGTTCTGCCCTGTCCGAATGGAAAATCAAATATGGGCTTTTGTACGATAAAGCCGCCAACTCTGATACTCTCCTGGCTGAAGCCAGGGCCAGTAACATGGTTACTTTCCAAGTAAGATATTTCAAATCTACAGATTTGAGTGGCTCAAACCAATGAGATTTGAGAAATTCCAAAACTACATTGAGATCCCACGGTGCCACCGGAGGCACAACCGGGGGCTGTATATGTAGTACACCTTTGACAAAAGATTGTACTTCAGGCACTGAAGCCAATTCTCTCTGGAAGAAAATTGACAGGGCCGAAATTTGAACCTTAATAGATCCCAATTTGAGGCCCATAGACAATCCTGCTTGCAGGAAATGTAGGAATCGACCCAATTGAAATTCCTCCGTCGGGGCCTTCCTGGCCTCACACCACGCAACATATTTTCTCCAAATGCGGTGATAATGTTGTGCGGTCACTTCCTTCCTGGCTTTAATTAAGGTAGGAATAACTTCCTCTGGAATGCCTTTTTCTCTTAGAATCCGGCGTTCAACCGCCATGCCGTCAAACGCAGTCGCGGTAAGTCTTGGAACAGACAAGGTCCCTGCTGAAGCAGATCCCTTCTTAGAGGTAGAGGCCACGGATCTTCCGTGAGCATCTCTTGAAGTTCCGGGTACCAAGTCCTTCTTGGCCAATCCGGAGCCACGAGTATTGTTCTTACTCCCCGTAGCCGTATAATTCTCAGTACCTTTGGTATGAGAGGCAGAGGAGGAAACACATACACCGACTGGTACACCCACGGTGTTACCAGAGCGTCCACTGCTATTGCCTGAGGGTCTCTCGACCTGGCGCAATACCTGTCCAGTTTTTTGTTTAGGCGGGACGCCATCATGTCCACCTTTGGTTTTTCCCAACGGTTCACAATCATGTGGAAGACTTCCGGATGAAGTCCCCACTCTCCCGGGTGGAGGTCGTGTCTGCTGAGGAAGTCTGCTTCCCAGTTGTCCACTCCCGGAATGAACACTGCTGACAGTGCTATGACATGATTTTCCGCCCAGCGAAGAATCCTTGCAGCTTCTGTCATTGCTCTCCTGCTTCTGTCTGTTTACGTGGGCGACTGCCGTGATATTGTCCGACTGGATCAACACTGGCTGACCCTGAAGCAGTGGTTTTGCCAGGCTTAGAGCATTGTAAATCGCTCTTAGCTCCAGTATATTTATGTGAAGAGATGTCTCCAGGTTTGACCACACGCCCTGGAAGTTTCTTCCTTGTGTGACTGCTCCCCAGCCTCGCAGGCTGGCATCCGTAGTCACCAGGACCCAGTCCTGTATGCCGAATCTGCAGCCCTCTAACAGATGAGCACTCTGCAACCACCACAGAAGAGACACCCTTGTCCTTGGCGACAGGGTTATCCGCTGATGCGATCCGGACCATTTGTCCAGCAGATCCCACTGAAATATTCGTGCGTGGAATCTGCCGAATAGGATCGCTTCGTAAGAAGCCACCATCTTTCCCAGGACTCTTGTGCATTGATGCACGGACACATTTCCTGGTTTTAGGAGGTTCCTGACAAGTTCGGATAACTCCCTGGCTTTCTCCTCCGGAAGAAACACCTTTTTCTGAACAGTGTCCAGAATCATTCCCAGGAACAGCAGACGTGTCGTCGGGGTCAATTGAGATTTTGGAAAATTCAGAATCCACCCGTGTTGTTGAAGCACTACTTGGGTTAGTGCTACTCCGACCTCCAGCTGTTCTCTGGACCTTGCCCTTATCAGGAGATCGTCCAAGTAAGGGATAATTAATACGCCTTTTCTTCGTAGAAGAACCATCATTTCGGCCATTACCTTGGTAAAGACCCGAGGTGCCGTGGACAAACCAAACGGCAGTGTTTGAAACTGATAATGACAGTTTTGTACCACGAACCTGAGGTACCCTTGGTGTGAAGGGCAAATTGGGACATGCAGATAAGCATCTTTTATGTCCAGGGACACCATGAAGTCCCCTTCTTCCAGATTCGCTATCACTGCTCTGAGTGACTCCATCTTGAACTTGAATTTTTGTATGTACAGGTTCAAGGATTTCAGGTTTAGAATAGGTCTTACCGAGCCGTCCGGCTTTGGTACCACAAATAGTGTGGAATAATACCCCTTTCCCTGTTGTAGGAGGGGTACCTTGACTATCACCTGCTGAGAATACAGCTTGTGAGTTGCTTCCAATACCGTCGCCCTGTCTGAGGGAGACGTTGGTAAAGCAGACTTTAGGAACCGGCGAGGGGGAGACTTCTCGAATTCCAACTTGTAACCCTGAGATACTACCTGCAGGATCCAAGGGTCTACCTGAGAGTGAGCCCACTGTGTGCTGAAATTCTTTAGTCGACCCCCCACCACCCCCGAGTCCGCTTGCAAAGCCCCAGCGTCATGCTGAGGGCTTTGCAGAAGCCGGGGAGGGCTTCTGCTCCTGGGAGGGAGTTGCTTGCTGCAACCTCTTACCCCTTCCTTTGACTCTGGGCAAATATGACTGTCCTTTTGCCCGCTTGTTCTTATAGGAACGAAAGGACTGCGGCTGAAAAGACGGTGTCTTTTTCTGTTGGGAGGTGACCTGAGGTAAAAAGGTGGATTTTCCGGCTGTTGCCGTGGCCACCAAATCCGATAGACCAACCCCAAATAATTCCTCTCCTTTATACGGCAATACTTCCATATGCCGTTTGGAATCCGCATCACCTGACCACTGTCGCGTCCATAAACTTCTTCTGGCAGATATGGACATCGCACTTATTCTTGATGCCAGAGTGCAAATATCCCTCTGAGCATCTCGCATATAAAGAAACGCATCCTTTAACTGCTCTATAGTCAATAAAATACTGTCCCTATCCAGGGTATCAATATTTTCAGTCAGGGAATCCGACCACACCACCCCAGCACTGCACATCCAGGCTGAGGCTATTGCTGGTCGCAGTATAACACCAGTATGAGTGTATATACTCTTCAGGGTAGTTTCCAGCCTCCTATCAGCTGGATCCTTGAGGGCGGCCGTATCTGGAGACGGTAACGCCACCTGTTTTGATAAGCGTGTGAGCGCCTTATCCACCCTAGGGGGTGTTTCCCAGCGCGCCCTAACCTCTGGCGGGAAAGGGTATAACGCCAATAACTTCTTTGAAATTAGCAGTTTTCTATCGGTTCAATTCCTCCGATTCAGGAAAAGCTACAGGTAGTTTTTTCACACCCCACATAATACCCCCTTTAGAGGTACCTGCAGTATCAGAGATATGCAAAGCCTCCTTCATTGCCGTGATCATATAACGTGTGGCCCTACTGGAAAATACGTTTGTTTCTTCACCGTCGACACTAGATTCGTCCGTGTCGGTACCTGTGTCGACTGACTGAGGTAAAGGACGTTTTACAGCCCCTGACGGTGCCTGAGACGCCTGGACAGGTACTAACTGGTTTGCCGGCCGTCTCATGTCGTCAACCGACTTTTGCAGCGTGCTGACATTATCACGTAATTCCATAAACAAAGCCATCCATTCCGGTGTCGACTCCCTAGGGGGTGATATCACCATTACCGGCAATTGCTCCGCCTCCACACCAACATCGTCCTCATACATGTCGACACACACGTACCGACACACAGCAGACACACAGGGAATGCTCTTATCGAAGACAGGACCCCACTAGCCCTTTGGGGAGACAGAGGGAGAGTTTGCCAGCACACACCCAAGCGCTATATATATATATATAACAACCCTATAAAAGTGTTGTTTCTGTTATAGCTGCTCAAATATATCAAATATCGCCAATAAGTGCCCCCCTCTCTGTTTTTCTACCCTGTTTCTGTAGTGCAGTGCAGGGGAGAGTCTGGGAGCCTTCCTCTCAGCGGAGCTGTGCAGGAAAATGGCGCTGTGTGCTGAGGAGAATAGGCTCCGCCCCCTATTTCGGCGGGCTTTCCTCCCGTTTTTACTGAGATCTGGCAGGGGTTAAATACATCCATATAGCCCCAGGGACTATATGTGATGTATTCTTTAAGCCAAAAAGGTATTTTCATTGCTGCCCAGGGCGCCCCCCCCAGCGCCCTGCACCCTCCGTGACCACCGGTGTGAAGTGTGTGACAACAATGGCACACAGCTGCAGTGCTGTGCGCTACCTCATGAAGACAAAGTCTTCTGCCGCCGGTTTCAGGACCTCTTCGCTCTTCGGCATCTGCAAGGGGGTCGGCGGCGCGGCTCCGGGACCGGACTCCATGGCTGGGCCTGTGTTCGATCCCTCTGGAGCTAATGGTGTCCAGTAGCCTAAGAAGCAAATCCATCCTGCACGCAGGTGAGTTCACTTCTTCTCCCCCAAGTCCCTCGATGCAGTGAGCCTGTTGCCAGCAGGTCTCACTGAAAATAAAAAACCTACTAAACTTTCTCTAAGCAACTCTTTAAGAGAGCCACCTAGATTGCACCCTGCTCGGACGGGCACAAAAACCTAACTGAGGCTTGGAGGAGGGTCATAGGGGGAGGAGCCAGTACACACCATGTGATCCTAAAAGCTTTACTTTTTGTGCCCTGTCTCCTGCGGAGCCGTTATTCCCCATGGTCCTGACGGAGTCCCCAGCATCCACTAGGACGTCAGAGAAAAGAAAAAAAACTAAAAGGGAATTCAAATAGCTGTGAAGTGTAACGTGGATCACAGAGCCGCATCATGTAAACTTCCGCTCTCAGCCCCTAACGTGTGCTACCAGAGATAAGCGCAAACACACTGAGCAGGTTCAGGTATTAACGCCCTAAAGTGTCTGTACAGTACCTCACAGCTAATTACTTTCCCACCCAAGTATTTAGTGAGAGAAGCAGGAAGGGTACAAGCCAATAAGATAACAGTGATTGTAGTTGCATCATTATATCAGGTATATATCTAGCTATTAATCCTGACCCAGCCAGCACCCCATACCAAGAAGGCAGCGTGCAGGGGCTCAGTGAAGGTGGCGGAGAAGGTGTGTAAGTGTCTGATGGGGTCACACAGCTGATAGAAGGACAGACGCCCGGCCTCATAGTCCAGGTAGATTGTTACTGTCTGCACAGGAGAATCAAGCTGCAGATTATGGTGCACA